>NC_059354.1:13645000-13927500 GCF_019703515.2 Myxocyprinus asiaticus | reverse complement strand
CGGTGTATATAATACAAATGTAATTGAAGGGAAAACTTACACTGTGTTGGGATATTGATGAAAACAACAGACAGGATATACATCAGCAGGCTCAAGAATTGTATTTTGCATTAGAAATGAGTAATCCATTGGTATTATTACAGTAGTTATAATTCATTATGAAAATGCATTGTCATTGCCAAATTGATGCCTTTGTACACCCCTAATCAAAAGCTTTCTAAGCCTTCATTGTAATCAGGATTTATCAATGTGTGATTTTAAACAAGTTAAAGGTGCACTAAATTTTTACTTATTAAAAAAGTTTTACACATAAAGACATAAATATATTATTTTTTTTTTTTTAATTTTACAAATTACGTACACTCACATGAGATGAAGACTCAGTCATATCAGTAATGAAATAAATGCTGTTTAATTTTACATGGAGCTATTCATTGGCCCCCTCATGGGTGCTGCCATGTTGACAGCACAAGACATTGTGTATATGTACCACTAATAATGACAATAAAAATAACATGTTTACTTTATATAGCACTTTCAGCCAATGCTCAAACATAAAAATACATGTAAACAAAACAAGCAAGCCAAGCAATAAAAATACTTACTGCAAACAACAGTGGAGCCCAAGTCAAAAGTATAGTCCAGAGTGATGGTATCAGCAGAAGTGTGATCCTCCAGACAGTACGAACAGATTGTGTGCAAGTAAAAAGATAAAATGTCCAAACAAGAGGGAGTCATGAAACAAACCGCTATGTCCTGCAGCTCTCAAGGTGGATCACGTATGAACAGTGCGACATCAAATGCCAAGTGCGTTCAATCCGACAGAGAGCTTGCGACTCGCGGCTGCAGGGTCACAGTCCAGTGTGTAACAATGCGCAAAAATTTGTTTGGATTAAATCCAATAATGTCCATAATAGGAATGTGTGTATTATAAAATGGATAAAAACACATACTAAAAGTTACAAAACAGAAGATAAACAAACATATTTGGTGTTAAGTGATAGCACTTAGTAAACAAACTTCCAGTATCCAGGACAACAGGTGTCAGTATAGAGTCCAAAACCACAAATACTACTGAGACCGATGGGATGAGTAAAAGGCAGCTAAAATGATTGCACCTTTAATCTTAAGTGATGCTATAACTATTTTAACACAATTCAACTCTCTGTGACCCCAAGTTCTCAGCAAATCATGCTCGGCGCTGTTAAAGTTTGTCATTAAAAATTAAGCATTCACCTCTATTTGACTATAGAATTTTTGAGTATGTTGGTGAGAGTTTGAACATTTCAAGCATGCCGTAGATGTTCAGACCCAGACTAAATGCTCACACAAGGTGGCATTGCCAAGATAATGTCTAAATCAGAGGTTCTCAACTGGTTTCACCTGAGCACCCAGATTTTACATTGTACATCATGTGCCGATCCATCACAGTACCAAAATTGTTTATTGTTCAAAAGGAAACAAAATGTAAAATCAAACATGGAAATATATTAATTGGTTTATTATTCAATAATGCTTAGCAGGCAATAATTCACCGTACAAAACCATGTTTATTGCAAGTGAACACAACCTTCATGCACAACCTTTGATTTCAATGATAAAATGTATTGGAAGTGTTTTAATAAGCCTGTTTATTTTGTTATACTAAGTATGCATTAATATATGGTTAGTTACATTTTATATGTGCATTTGGCATTGTTTTTCCCTATCAGAACAGACCTGCAACTCATTTTGGGGTCACAACCCACCAGTTCAGAACCAGTGGTTTAAATCTCATTAAAATCTAAATCATGTCTCTTGACTCATGTTGATGGTCATCTGTGTGTGTGTGTGTGTGTGTGTGTATGTGTGATATTGCAGGTATCTGAAAACAGCAGCTCCAGGTGAAACTCCAGCAGTAGCTACTGCATGTCCTCAGAGCAGAGAGAAGCTATCAGCCCTTAAACAGGCTCTACGTTCTCTCGGCTTCAATAGACTGGTACAAATGTGTTCAATAGCACATGCATCCTCATGCACACATATGCATACAAATGCACTGATCAAATCAACTGCTTATCTGCTCAGTGTAGTGTTTAAGTATTTGTATGTGCAAGGTTGTGTGTGTATGTGTAAGACAGAGAAAGAGAGAGGGGGGAAAATAGTAAAACATAGTCATTAATGTTATATTGTTGGAAACTGTAGCATCCGAAGTGGTGGTTCCACTGCCTGATATTTACTGTATGTACATTTATAGCCAGCTTTTAGATTCTTCTGCCTACATCAAGACATAAATTTATAGCTTCACTAAACTGTATGCTTAACTGTCTTCTCTAAAGTAAAGAAAATAGGTCTGGGTTAAGTGACTGAGAGACAGAGAGAGTATGTATGACTCTGGCTTTGGCAGCAGTTTCAGACATGTTGTTCTGATTTATGTAGGTTTACAGTACATGTTCATTCATTTAATTCACTAGTTATAACTTATTACAGTATGTCTGACCTCAGACTATAATAATACAATGCAAGACTGGCATGCACATTCAGGCCAGACTTGCCTGAATCAACCTGTGCGTTGTGTTATTATAGCTAAAAAAATACCCCAAGGTATCTGTCTGTCTGTCTATCTATCTATATATTTATCTGTCATCATCATCATCATCATCATGCATGGATAATGAGTTAAAACAGGGGGTATAATAATCAGTTACATGTATATTTTGTTATTGTAGGGGGTACAGTATATCACAGTTACACTGTGTTCTAAACCATGTGTTCAGATTTGTGTGTTTGGTTCAAACACACATTTAAACACTCTCTCACACACACCTGACCTCCAGCCAGACATAGTGTTCTAATCCTACCAGGAACCTGTAAATCTGCTTCATTAAAGAAGGATTGTTCTCTCATCCCATCAGTGTAGCACAACCCGCAATGGCACACACACACACACACACACACACACACACACGCGCACACAAACGCACACACACACACACTCTCACACACACACATTATCACATGCACAATTTGACAGCCTCTTTCAGACTTTTTGTGTGTGTATATACCACTGCCTTATAGTGATACACACTCACTGTCCATATCACTCCCTTAAACACAAACAGGGTCCAACATTAACATACCTACCAGTGGCGGGTAAATTAAGATAATTTACCATCCAAAAGTATTTCACATTGTCTATGTAATTGATTTGGTTGATTTTTATTACAGAAATATATAGAATTGTTGTTCTAATGACAATGGGATTATTTAGCTGTTTTTTTTATTTATTAATTTTGTATTATTATTATTACTGCATATCGGTGACAAACACTGCATGTCATGTGAGTTTTCATGGAGTTGTTAAAAAAAAAAAAAAACGTAGGCAAAAATAGATCAATAGTACATGTTCCCTTGGGGTAAAAGAAGACACAAAAGTCACGACAGATGTCTTCTTTAGTAGATGGTTTTGGTCTTTGATTTGAACTGCATACATTACTTAAATAAGCAAGGTTCAGACTCATTCTTAAAATTTGTTTTAACCCATGCAGCGTTGCAGTTCCTTCTAAAGTTATCGGCTAACTGGCAATTAAAGGTGCACCCAGGGATTTTTTTGTTTTGTTTTTTGTTTTGTTTTGTTTTGCTTATTGCAAAACTTGTACACTTTTATTATTATTATTTGTTTAAAATTATGTACACCCTTGAGATGAAGGCTATAGTCACATTTGTATAAGAGAAAAAACGTTATTCTGCTTGTGGTGCTGGCACATTCACGAGTGCTGCCATGTTGAGATCACATGTCCAGCCAAATATTACTCACTTTATCTCGATTATCCTCTGTAATTGTATGCTTTCATTTGCAAAAATAATCAATCATGGCTTACTGCAAATTGCACATTTGTACAGTGGCACCAGTAACCAGTGCTGGGCGGATTACTTGTAAATTGTTACAAATTACTTGACAAAAAAAAAATGCAATCAGTAACGTAATCTTGTAGATTAAATATTTGGGGGGTAATCTAATCTGATTACTTGCAGATTACTTTTGGATTACTTTCAACCTAATTCTATTTTATTTTATGTCACATGCAAAATCATTTTAACATAAAAGTACAAAGAAGAAGAAAATGTATTCCATTATTTATTACTAACAAAAAGAGCCTCACAAAAAGAGCTCCTTATGACAATTTTAAAAAAGTGCATTAAACATTATATGAATGAAATAAACACTAAATCAAACAGCAATGACAGTGCATTGCCAGTTCAAAACACTGAGACATTAAGTTAATTTTAAGTGCATTAAACATCAGCAACATTACAAACATTAATGGACATTCAATCAAAATAAAACAATCATAAAATAAATGGAAAAAGAGAATGATTAGAATGATCAATAAATTGTTAGCAATTTACTGTCATTGCCTTAATATATAGTCATGTAATCTATAAAAAGTAACTGTAATCTGATTATGAGTATTTTAAAATGTAATTTAATCCAATTACAAGTACTTGGTTTTTGTAATCTGATTACATAATCCAGATTGCATGTAATATGTTACTACCCAGCACTGTCAGTAACAGAACTATGTGATGCTGAATCTACACCACTGGGAGTCAGTGCAATATAAACACAAACATTAATTACTGAGTGCACATTTTATGTTTTATTTACTAACCAAAACCATTTTTTACTTCCATTTGATGCTTTGCAAGTGTTAATTGTGGTCCCTGTACATAAATGTAACTGTACTGTGCATTATAATCAGCCCTGTTTCTCTAAAGGTCTGTTTTCTGCTTTATAGATGCCCTCTATCCAGTCTGACTCTCAGCACTTTGTTTTTGTCTCTTTCAGGAGGTGGAGAATTTGTTTGTGGTCCTCTCTGCTCTTTTGCACCTGGGAGATCTGTGCTTCACTGCCCTGACTGACGCTGACACTGCGTTTGTGTCCGACTTGCAGCTGCTGGATAGAGGTCAGTGGTGCAGTTGCAGGATGTAGCCAGCGGGCGGAGATCTCCTCCACCAGGAAACCTGATTCCGGACACTTGGGGAGGGAGAGGGAAAGTGGGCGGGTGATTACGCAGCAAGAATTGTGTCACACGCCATCCTGGGTTGTTTACATCAGTTCTAGCGTGGCCTAATAGAAGAATCACTCCGCACGCAATGGAAAACTCTCCCTGCCTCTCTAATACACAGCACACTCAAGTGCATACACACTCTCTCATACTGGTTTTGTGCTAATCACCCTCTCCAGCCACATACAAACACAGGGTCACCTGTTTCCTTAAGCCCTGCAATGCAGTGGGGCAGAACAGAATGGCCACTCATTGCCCCCTATGTTACATAATGACACACATAATGCTGAGAGACTGGGTAAACAAGTGACGTCAGCATGCACAAATATACAAACACAGATTCATACACTTTCATATGAGGTTCCTGTCGCTGTGGTTACATGAGATCACAGTTTAAAGTGGGCCTCATGACAGCACATATAAACATGCCCCGTTATACACTAATGGACACACGCATTACTGTGTTTGGCATCTACTGTGATTTACAAGTGCATAACAGAAAGCAAATGGAAGTGTTAGACTCACATTAGAAAACAGGTCTGTGTGTGTATAATGTATTACATCATATTATTTTTTTTTTTTAAACAGATTGATTTCTGACTCTGAAATCTGATTGGATAAGTCACATTTGAAACTGTTAAATAGCTGTGACGCACACGTCTGTGAGTGCACATCATTTCAGGTTCTTTATTAACATGCTAAGTTTAAATATCTACATTAACACATGCAGTTAGGCTAATGGACCATATTACTTAGCAGAAAAATTTCCCTGCGCAAAGACCAGCCCGACCAGTTTGAATTTCCATGCTAGTACAAACTGGATTATGCTGGTTAGTGCTGGTCTAGTTGGTGGACCAGCTAAACATAAGATGAACAGTAATTACAGATGCAATTACTTGCAGGTACTTTAAATATAAGTACAATGCAACAACACATAAAAAGTATGTTGCACTTTATATGTTTGAATGTAAGTGCATATTAGTTAAAGACATGTAAATGGGGTCTGCCCTTCCCAATTTATTTTGTATGGGAGCTAGACTGTGGGATTGAAATCTAAGAAGATTAAGTGGGGAAAGCATAAGAAAGTTGGGAAATGCCGAACTTTATGCAAGCGAGAGCCAACAAATCATCTTGAGCTGAACGCAAGCCAACTGTGATGTCTGTCATAAATTGTGAGCTTATGAAAATGGTGGGATGTAAAGGATTGCAAAAGTGGTTGCAGACAGTGCTGGAGTTTCTGATAGATTCAGTGCTTAAAACACATCTTAAATTTAGCTATGATTCAGATTTCAAATGTAGTTTGCATGTTTTTATTTTTTAAAGAGACACCTTGAAAGCAATAGGCTGTTAGCAGTTTATGTGGCAGATTTTTTTCAAGACACTTTACCTGTGAAAAAATCACTGTAATGCACAGCCTCTCATGACTTATTGGCTTAAAATGAAGTTTAAAGGAAGCAATATTTTTTTATAAATTAATATATAATTTAACTGATGTGCGGCCATAGGTGTACCTATTTTGACTATTTTACAATGGCTTCAAACATGGACAGAGTCAGAACTATCCATTTTATTATACATTTTTCAGCACTCAACTGCATTTAAATGTGTTTTTCTGCAGTTGCTGGAATGTTGCAAGTGAACTCAGAGGATCTAGCTTCCACCCTCACCTCTGATGTGCAGTATTTCAAAGGTATGACCTTCGATTTCCACTTTCCAAACACTCATTTAACACAAACTAAATGGCATTCCTGGGATGCCTGCTGACACTGTTCATTTGTTGGGTTTCCATCCAACAATTTTTATGCGCATTTTGAAATTGCGAAAAAGAAATCCTGAATGGAAACGCTCAGTATGCAAATAAACTCTCAAAATTCACTCAAAATTTAATGTGCTAGGCAGAGCTGGATTTTCTAGAGTTTCACATTAGTTAAAATGATCATTAAGGTGATGGAAACAGTTTATTCGCAAAACAATGACGTGTTTGACATGACTGGCCCAGCGAAAGCGCTGACCTGGGCACACAATTCTTTGAACATAGCCCTTGAAGTTCGGAAGTGTTTATCTCACAGCTGGTCATTAAATTGGATCCTCATAATCTTCCAGGACAGTTTTGAGAGTAGGCGCTCCCAAGTATGCAGAGGCTGGTGGCGTAAGGGCATCGCAGCCATTTCAGCCCTCTATATATCAGATATTACACTTATTCTGTGGTGTCTCCTGGCAGCATTTAATTAAACAAAGTACAATTGCTTCAGTCCTGCAGATAAAAGTCTCCCTGAAGCAAAGAGATCATTCAGCTGCTCTGTCATGAAAAGGCAGCTCCCTCGAGATAATGCACATGACGTAGTGGATGGAAGCGGCCAACAGTTTGTATTTTCTTTAGTCTAATTTTTAGAAATTCTGCTTAAAAAATGTGAAACATTTTGATGGAAACCCAGCTATTGAGATGGACTGGCCTTTGCCCAGTCACAGACTCATCAATGAATGTGGCCTAGAGCATTTGGCCTTGGAATCATTTACTGATGAGCCCAATTTGGCTCAATTTGAGCTCATTTGGACAGCTGCCTCCTCACTCAGAATCCTCAGACATAAACAAACAGTTCTATTGTGAGGTCTAGACTGAGTGAATGTTTGTGTTTTTGCTTGGCATTATACAACATGTGTGAAGTGTGTTTAAATCACATGGTAGAATGTCTGGATGTTAACCTAATTCAGCCAAAGAGAGCCCTCTGACCAGAACACTTGTTGTCATTATTTCATATCTCTGTCTGTCTGTGATTTCTCTCTCTCATTCTTTCTTCTCCTTTTCAATGATGCTTGCTCTTTCTTACTTAATTTGACTTGCCAAAGCCAACATACTGTTTTTGTACAAACATGGGTTAGGGTTTTTCCAAAATCCCTAGCACAACATCAAAATTTTGGAATCCTTGTTTACACCTCTTATCCACACTGGAATAGCATTTGCCTCCACTGAAAATGGAGTGTTTTTGAAAAACACTCTCCATTACCGCATGCATTGGAAAACACGATAGGTAACTGAAAACAGTGTTAGAAAATGGATTAGTGTGTATGTGGCCTATGTCCACCACACTCTGCACAGACCTATAGGTGTCCTAACAATGCCTACTGTAATACTGTACTGTACTCACAACACAGTAACAACCACCCCACAAAATCCAAGTAACAACAACCTGGCAATCACTTACTACACCCTAGCAACACTCAAGCAACCACCCAGAACTCCCTAGTAATGCCCTAGCAACCACCCCATAATAACCCAGCAACACCCTTTCAACTACATAGCAATGCCCTAGCAACTATTCACAACACCCTAGCAACACTCTAGCAACCACCCAAAACTCCCTAGTAATGCCCGAGCAACCACCCCACAATAACCCAGCAACAAAAACCTAGTAACACCCTTACAACCACCTGGTAACCACTTACAACACCCTAGCAACACTTTAGCAGCCACACAGAACTCCCTAGTAATGACCTATCAACCACTCACAACAAACTAGCAACATTCTAGCAACCACCCAGAATCCCCTTGTAATGCCCTTGCAACCACCCCACAATAACTTAGCCACACCCTTACAACCATGTAACAATGTCCTAGAAACTACTCACAACACCCTAGCAACACTATGGCAGCCACTCAGAACTCCCTGGTAATGCCCTAGAAACCACTCACAACAAACTAGCAACATTTTAGCAACCACCCAGAACTCCATAGTAATGCCCTAGAAACCACCCCACAATAATTTGGCCACACCCTTACAACCACCTAGCAATGCCCTAGCAACTACTCACAACGCTCTAGCAACCACCTTAAACTCCCTAGTAATGTGCAAGTAACCACCCAACAATAACCCAGCAACAAAAACCTAGCAAAACCCTTACAACCACCTGGCAACCACTTACAACACCCTAGCAACACTCTAGCAGCTACCCATAACTCCCTGGTAATGCCCTAGAAACCACTCACAACAAACAAGCACTATTCTAGCAACCACCCAGAACTCCTAAGGAATGCCTTAGCAACCACCAGCAACACCCCATCAACGCCCTAGAAAAGCTTCTTGGAGCACCCTAGCAACCACCCCGCAACACCTTAGCAATCACCCACAACACCTTAGCAACAATCTATAAACACCCTGGCAACATCTTAGTTGCCTGTCTTTAAGGCATAAATGACATTCAAATTTTACAACTTTTGTTTAAACCTTCAGACAAGGCTTTGTTAAATCAACATTCCAGGTTTCTCTTCACAAACTTTTCCTTTCTAGTTATTTATTGTTTTGTTTATGGTCTCTCTCAAACAAGTAAACAAGCCAGAGAGAAATCGGATGCTTACAATGCCACACTTGTGCGTGTGTGTGTGTAGTCAAATATATGCAGCAGTCTGATGTGCGTCAGTCACAGGGCACTGATTGACGGTTGAGTGCTGACAATGTCTGCATCTGGAAGTTGACGCACTGTGGCCGGCCGTGAATGGCATAGCAAATGCAGTGATTCAGTGTCTGACATCATCAAAGGTCACATCATCGAAGCCCAGGCTCTGTGGGTCCTCCCCATTTGCATGTGCCATGTCTCCTAAACCAGCACACCCAACAATAGGCCGCTTGTTTTTCAGCCACCCACATGCGCTGTTTTTCAGTCAAAATGTGACACACTGTCTCCTGTTTGTTTTCCTCTCTGTTCCCCTGTTGTTTTTAGCACACACTGTTTTGATGTTTTTTACTGCAATCGCTACTGTTTATGTGCTGCCAACCCTATGGAAAAGACCATCTTAGACCAGCACGCTTTTCATTGTTGATCCAGACTGACATATGTTGGTTCGATGCTGGTCTAGCATGTGGTCAAGCATAGCTGAAATTTTCACCAGCAAAACTTAGCTAGTGAAGCTGAGTGAGGTTGACCTTGCTGGTTTAGGTAGTTAGAGGAGAAGTTCAACCAAAAATGAAAATTCTGTAATCCTCATGTTATTCCAAAACCCTATGACTTTCTCTTTTCTGAGGAACACAGAAGGTGACATTTTGAAAAGTATCCTGCTTGCTCTTCCATATAATAAAAGACTGGTTCTGTCAAGCTTGAAAATGACAAAAGAGCACCATAAAAGTATCATTAAGGTGGTCCATACAACTTATGATAAATGTGTCAATTCTTCTAAAGCCATAAAGCTTTGTTTATGTCCTTATTTACTGAGAAACTTCCTGTCCTATTTGATTTGAGAGCTACAGTGGAGCTAAGATTTTTATAGACCTTATTCACGCTAGCACCATCTTTGATTTTTAATGGGAATGACAACGAGGCTGTGAGGGACAGACTTACAGTCTCTTCAGTGACATGTATGGTATAAAGCTGTAAAAAGCTCCTTGATCACATCTGATTTTCCACAACTCATGTTGACTGGAGTTTTTTTTTTTTTTTGACTACTGAATGTTCTTAGAAAGATATTCTTTCCAACAACACTTTAAACTTCAGTACTGCCCATTGAAGAGACTGTACATCTATCACTCACAGCCTCATTGTCATTCCTATTAAAAATCAAAGATGGCACTGCTGTGAATAAGGTCTATTGAATAATGGCAAACATTTGGTTGTATGGACCAGTTTTATGATACTTTTATGGTCCTTTTTTGTCATTTTTGTAGTGTGACCAGTCCCCTTTCACTTTCGTTGTAAGCAAAAGTACAGCCATGATATTCTCGTTTGCATTCCATGGAAGAAAGTCATGCAGATTTAGAACAAAATTAGAATGAGTAAATTATTTTCATTCTTGAGTGAACTATTCCTTTAGTTAGGGACCAATGGGGAAAACAATGTAAAACGGTCACTCATGGCTCTTCTTCAGGTGATGTCATGACAAGGCGCCACACGGTTGACATGTCCAACCATCACAGAGACCTCCTGGCCAAAGCTCTGTATGGACGACTCTTTAGTTTCTTGGTCAATAACATCAACTTATACCTCCATGGCCAAGAGGAGAGCAATGGGTAAGTTTGTACTGCATGCGTCTGAATGTGCATGTGTGTTTATGTGGCTATGCTGTCCTTTATGTATGTTAAAGTGTCTTCGCATGAATGAGAGACCTGAATAAAGGAGATTATATTATTGAAAGTGTGTTGGAAGACTGAATTATGTGTGTTTTTGGATTTGGTGTAAATGTTGAAACATCCCAATATTTAAGTTTACATATTGTCCCATTTCAGTGAGCATATAATTTCAGTGATGCTTACCTGCTAATGATCCGAATGGATTATACATCTCAATAGTTCACTAAACATACTCATCTGTGACCAGTAGCACATGGCCAACAAGTCCTTCTGAAAGACCTTCTGTTCTGTGAACATCAGTCAAAACAAGGGGTTACAGTGAAGTTTTTGAATAGTTTACATAGCTTATACAGTATGTGACTTCTTCCATAGAGCATCTGACGTTAAGCGTCAGAGAGAAATTTTCATGGAACTTGAAATATGTGCGTATTCACACTTAGATAAGTGAGAGTGAGTCATCATTCCACACATTTTCACACGTCTCGCTGTGCTCTAAAAGACACAGGAACAAACAGTGAGCATATTTTCACCTCTGAAGATGTGCAAACATACACTTCGAGAAACCATAGAAACTGGCATCTTTAATGGCTATATGAACTGAATTTAGGGTGTGTACTAAAGCAGTGGTTTTAACTGGTGGGTCACGACCCAAAAACGAATCGAAGGTTTTACAGATAGCACAATACTAAGGCAAATAACAAAATGCAAGTAACCATTTAATTGTGCATACTTAGGATATTAAAATAAATAGACTTATCAACTTTTTAAAGGGAGGAGAAAACACTTCCTATATGTTTTGTTGTTGACCTGGAAGGTTATGCGTTCAATCAAGGTTATGAGTTTTTTTTGGCACAAATTCATCTGTCACTTGCTAGAAGCTAAATAAATTAGGACAGGTTGCTTGACCTCTCTTTATCCTCTATGTACAAAATTATGACAGTTTGAAAATACAACCCAGACTACACTAAACACGGGTTCACTTTTGACAAGTACATTGTTCATGCGGACCATAATGTGTTTTGTGCAATTAATTATTGGCTGCCGAGGGCACTGAAATATATATATTTTTTTATTATTATTATAAACAATTTTGTTACTGTGTTGGATCTCCACTTGATGTAAAATCTGGGTCCTGAAGCAAAACCAGTTGAGACCACTGTGTTCAAGAAATAATCACGCACCCACACAATGAAAAATCCATTTGTAATTTATTTAAGAAAGGTTTAGCATTGCAAGGAAATGAAGGTGTTACGCATAAACGGCTCTACAAGAGGACATTCTGATGTGTGATCAATAAATGGGCAAAGCAGTTTGGACCTGGTTTGTCCTGGTCAGCACTTCAGCGTTAGCTGTTTTGGATTAGGCTAATGTACATTGACGTGCACAAGAGAATGTTCATTACGGGTCAGTGAGGGCATGATAGCTGCCATCAGGATGATTTAAAGGAATGTTCCGGGTTCAATACAAGTTAAGCTCAATCGACAGCGGTTGTAGCATAATGTTGATTACCACAAAAAATTATTTTGACTTGCCCCTACTTTTCTTTAAAAAAGCTCAAATTTAGGTTACAGTGAGGCACTTACCATGGACATGAATGGGGGCCAATTTTTTTGTTAAAATACTTTTTCAAAAGTTTAGCCACAAGACATAATATACATGTTAAAATGATTTTAGTGTGATAAAATCACTTACTAACCTTTTCTGTGTAAAGTTATAGCCAATTTTACAACTTCATTGCCATGATGATGTAATGTCAACAAACCCTAAAATGACTTTAAAAATTTCAATTTAAACAACTTTACAGCTCAAATAATACATGAGTTTTAACAGAAGAATTAATGTAATTGCTTTTATACAATAATAAACTTCAAATTTCTGCCTTTAAACCCTACAAATATTGGCCACATTCACTTCCATTGTAAGTGCCTCACTGTAACCTCTATTTGTGCTTTTTTTTTTTTTTTTAAAGAAAAGGAAGGGTAAGTCAAAATAAATTTTTGTGGTAATCAACATTATGCCACAAATGCTGTCGATTGAGCTTAACTTGTATCAAACCTGGAATATTCCATTAAGGCGTGGTCACACATATTCTTTGCTCAGCAAAATTCCGCGGTCATCTCAATGGGAATCCGCGCGATCATGAATTTCGCATGATGGACTTCCTATGTTGAAGAATTTCCTCACGCTGATTTCAAATCGCTGCGTTGACCAATAGGAAGTTGCTTGGTTTGGCGGTGACCTCTGTGTGGGCAGTGTTTTGTACACGGTTACACTGAATATTCACAATGGACAAGGATATCATTTTAGCGGTGAGTTTTTAACTGAACTCTTTTAAACTTAAATCTCAGTGAGTATAAAATGCAGCATTAAAAAAGTCAATTTGACAATTATATTTTTTTCTGGTTTCACACGCGATCAACGTCCGCTCACGCACTTTCGCCCACTGAATTTCGCCATGAGAATGTATGTATGACCGTGCCTTTAGGCCAGAAACCTTACACAAGTGCACAGACGTGAATGCTTGGCTATTGCATTGCAAGTACGCAATCCCATTGAACATACTAAACGTGCACACTTGTGTTCCTCTAGCGGTAACACTTCAGTGCTCAAGGGGGTGATAGAGTTACATATCGACATTTTCAGCAAAATCCAAGACATGAATGACAAAACTGCCTGCAATATTCCCCCTTGCAATAATGCTGACAATGCAGCGCATACATGCATTGCTTTATGGTTTGTGGTCTGACACATTTTGGAATTCAACAACACACTAAATCAACCTAGCTTGGTAAAGGCAACTGTGTTCACATACAGTATTTGCATAAAGTATGTTTCAGGCTTTAGAGCTGTGCTTTGAGCTGAGGTTGTGTGTGTTTTTGATGTTATGTGTGTAGAGACAAAAGTGAATGCACATTAACCTGGAAATGGTCTTGATACCACAAACAGTAAAATCTGACAGAATGCACTTTACATAACTTGACACCACATTTACTTTTTGGAAAAAGAGTTTGCATGCTGTTATTTTCTTGTTAGTGACATTTAACTGTTTTTTTTTTGTTTGTTTGTTTTTTTTTGCTTTTTTAATGTAAACAAATGTTGCATATACTTCAAATGTTTGAGATGAATGGTAAAGTTTGTTCTCCACCCCCCTACAGTCTTAAAATGTGTTATTGTCTGTTTTGACAGAGATCCTGCCATTGAGATAAGCATCCTGGACATCTTTGGCTTTGAGGAATTTGAAAGGAATGGTTATGAACAGGTAAGAGAAGACAGAAAAGACAGCAGGGCTAGACATGATAACAATAATGATGATGATTACAATAATGATGTGCTTATGATTACCCTTTTATTTAGGGCACATCTATATGTGCCCTTTTGAAAGGGTCTCTCACATCTTTTGAAAGGGTTTTTCACAAACCCTGGCCACTTTTCTAAATCTATTCAGAGTTGTGGGTAGAGTCTGTGCTTCCTAAACCCTCTAATGCCCTGCTTTGGGTTTGATGTGGGGTTGCTGCGGAGCCACAGACCAGTGAAACTGAAGGCATTGTTCCTGTGGTCTCAGTGTTCTCGTACAGGGGAACACACTGATCTATCCCATGGATCCCTGTTGTCATGGTGCTGCCTTGGGCTATGACCTTTCTAGAGTTAACGGCTGACAGGATGTTCTTCTTTCTGTTTTCGCAGTGAAGGTATTTCACTCCAAACGAGACAGGTGAGTATTCTGACTCTGCCAATGCTGACTCTATATGTCACTTAAAGTGAACTTGAAGTTAAAGTTTAATGCGATATATAACTTTGGATACTTACCGTACGGCCTCGGAGAAGTCAGTAGAGCCGAAAGGTCAAACGAGGATGATTTGTCTATGGGGAAACAAATCAGCTCATTAAAAAAAACATTAGTGCACTTTTTCACAACCGTACTTCACAGAGCTGTGTTATTTTGGACATAGTCATGCAAGGAGCTGAATCCAGACACATAGCTGGGTGTGCCATGTGCATTATATATGTCTACTTTTTTCTCCATATCAACAGAGTAGCGTGAAATAAAGCAGCAGCTGTCAAGACCCTGAGTTGTGTTATTTGAATGTTTTGGAGAGAGATGAATGTTTGTCTGAAGGCTAAGACATCACGTGTGCTCCACCACCCCCTGCCCAGAATTCCCAGTAGCCGCGTCTACTGTGCGAGCTGTGTTTTTGTGTTGAACAGATGAGGTTGATGTGTGAAACAGAGAGTGTTTTCTCCTTAGCTGAACCCCTGGCTCCAGACACAAAGGAGTCTTTGTGCACAGTTGGGTTGAGCCGTTGAACCACTGGTCTGGATTTGGCACAAGTCAATGTCATTGTTGACTTAAGGCGGGTGCACACTGTACGATTTATAATAGTCCTTTAAGATTGTTGCTTGTCAGACTGTACGATATGAACGCATTGATATCGCCATGGCACACTGAGCGACATTATGTCAGACGGTACGATACACATCGTAGCCAACTGTGGTCCCAATCGTCCCAATCAGTGAACGTGACTCACGTTACGGGAGTGTTGCAGAATAGAAGCGAAACAGCGAAATTTGCCCACCACGGAGGAGCATTTTTTTTCTCTCTCTGAAAATCAGGACATCAGCATTTCCATTGCTCCAATATCACTCCATCACAAGCATAGACTAATATTTACAAGAAAGATGGATTTTGTCAAATAGGCCCTATAATAAGACAAATACAGAAAATTACAGATGTTGAGAATGAACGTGAGTGCGGGAGGTAGCCTACAGTAATAATGAGCTACCACAAGCGAATATTCATTGTAGAAATAAAAAGATTTGTGGCCCGCAAAAATTACAAACTTCTCCGTTCACATTGGAGAAAACAAAAAATGTGGGTTATAGTAGATCTTTCTCCTCTTTTAGATTAGTAACCTATAGGCCACGCAAAATTTTGAAAATTCATACAGGCTGATAATATATCACACTTGCAAATTCCCTATGGATGATGCATAAACATGACATAGATTTCTATAATTTTATCCAACTGTATTTGCTGATTTGGATTAAAACGTCCCATAAATACTTACCAGTATAAACTGTTCAATCTTTCTATTTTATTGTATTTATTTTTTTATCTATAAATAAAATTGGAGTGTTGTGAATCTTAACTAAAGAAGTGTACAGATGTTTAAAGTAAATTTATTAAAAGTATAATAGTAATTAAAATAAAGTTATAAAGAAAATGCAATGATAAATGTAAAGAAAAAAAGAGAAAATGCAATCATTCATTTATTTTCATTTTGTAGCCTAAGCTCTATATTTATTTAATTCAGAGAATAATGCTTTCATATTGCTGATGTGTCACACTTTTCTCTAAGTATTTTCTGCTTATTTATTTATTAAGATTTTTATATAAAATGAAAAGAAGAAAAAACTTTGAAAGTGCTTGAGTAGAGTGATAACTGGGCACAAATGTTGCTATGGTGCAAACGTGGGGCAGGTTTATTTCGGGTGCGAGAGAGGAGCGGAATATCTCATCTTGCCGTCGTAATAGCAGCCACACTATACGGCTACGATGCTAAATTTCAGACACTGCCCAAACTTCGTCGGAGGCTGAAGATCATTGCAAAAGCTATTAATCGGCCGTCTGTGAACATGTCACACTGAACGTTGTAAGACTGCCGATTTAAACCTGCGACGAGAGAAATCCTTTAGACTCTATAGAGATAGTGTATGAGGTAAATTATTTGGGGCACTGTGGCGTAATGTTTAATACATAGCAGCACCTGTCTGAGATGGTTGTCCCTTCCAATTGCTAAACCAGTTCCACATCAAAAACAGGAGCTAAAATGTTGCATTTTCTCCTTGTTTGTTTCAGTTTGCTTTCACATGGTAGAATTTCCAAACTGACCAGTATCTAAAAAAAACACATATGTTGGTGACTAGCTATGATGGTCTTTTCAGAAGGTTCGTCTTCTCATGATCTTTTAGACCTCAAATGAGGGTCTGACAAGTGTCTTTCTCCATCATCTGAGTCTAGATGAGTGTGTCTGTTTGTGTATAGTATCTGTGGATCTCTTCTCTATGTGCCAGATATCCATCTTGACAGCTGTAAAAGAGGTCGGCAGGTGCGTGTGTGTGTGTGCCATTCCTGGATGTCTTCCTTGACAGTGTTGGAATGACAAGTGTAAATCAGGGCTGGCACTAGGCGAGATAAGTGCTTACAATCCTGTGGGAGAGCCTCTTGTGATGGTGTTTGTGTGTGACGGGTTGGGGAATGCTTATGAGACAGCAAGATGTCGATTGCTTGTCTCCTAAATGGTATGCACCTTTAATCCACACATGGAACGAAGAGATTTACAGTCCTGACCTTTCAAGGTCACAAGAAAGAGAGAGAACACAAATTAGGAGAGAGTGATAGTGATTAAGGGTTGGGAACCAGATATTTAATGTGCACTAGGAATGCATCAATACTGTGTCATTACTGGTCGGTATCGGGTCCGATATGGTGGTCATTTACTCATACTTATTAAAAGGCTCTGATTCCAAAAAGACTCACTGGTAATATCAGTGGATTAGAGATACTTCAAGAAGAGCTACATCTATGACATAAATAAATTGCCAATATTTACGCCAGTGTTGCTGTCTTCAATGTCTTCATTCTTTTGTCTGCTGTTTTAATGAAGATGATCAGTGAATGTGTTTGTCTGTGGGTAGTCCATGGACCGTTCACTCTCCATCTGATGCATATTGTGCCAAAAAATGGCATGGGCTGACTAAAATTTTTTGGGAGTCAATGTGCACAGTTCTTTACCAGTTCTCCTGGAAACATGGCTGCGTCTGAGGGTGGGGGGTACTAGAGAGGGCATTGCCCCCCTAAATTTTCCTTGTGCCCCCCTGTAGATTGGACGTCCTTCGGACCAATGACAAAACACAATCAAGGAGGACCAACCCAAGCAAAATCATCAAGGAGGAGTACCCTCTGGTCCCACAAAAAGATAAACAATTGCCCACCTGATCAAACTAATGATCAAAATATCCCCCTAAAGATCACATCCTAGTAGTCCCTGCCTGGATACAAAGTCATGTTTCCAAGGTCTGGCTGACACTTAGGCCACATCCACACTGTGTTTTCCTGTGAAAGTGCATTTTTTTTTCTCCCCTTTTTCTCCCCAATTTGGAATGCCCAATTCCCAATGCGAAAATGGGAGGGGGCATTGAAAGGCTGTTCCATATTGTATAGAGCATCTAAGCACATTCAGTGGGAGACACGGATATACTGTAAACATGGAGACAGCGCACAATAGCAAAGCAAAAGCCTTCAGGCAGCGCATATTGATGGGAGAACTGTCTGCACCCACAAATTAATGCACTTTTAAATGAAAACACATTAGTGTGGATGTGGCCTATGTGTCAGCCAGACCTTGTAAACATGACTTTTTTTCCAGGCAGGGGCACTACTAGGATGTGGTCTTTAGGGGGGCATTTTATCGCTAGTTTGATCGGGTGGGCAACTGTTTAACTGGGTTATTCCTCCTTGATTGTGTTTTGCAGTTGGTCTGAAGGATGTCAGCTCTTCAGGGGGGCACAAGGAAAATCTAGGAGGGCAATGCCCTCCTTAGTACCCCCACCCCCGACCCGGCGGGCAGCGCATATTGATGGAAGAATTGTCCGCACCCCATAACACCCACCCCCTGTCGGACAACTAACAGGAGGGGGCCCACTGAATATATTTTGTACAGGGACCAAGAATTTCTAACTTCAGCCCTGCCCCATGCTGATCTATTATTGTGGTTGATTTTTAGATTCACCGTCCCATAAACAGCACATAAAAGTAAAACAAAACTAATTATGATTGGTCATCTTACCTTTCGGTCAGATGGTCTTTTCATGTTTTATCAAATTTATATATATATGTATATAACATAATATATACATATAGTATGTGTAATGCTATATATACATATGTTTCTTTGCAAAGAGGGTTTACGTCTAGATAAACTCATAGCGAGACATTTAGCCTAAAATCGGGTGATGTGCCCAGATTATTTTTAAAGGATACTGTTTTAATAAAATACAGGGGTGTCTAAATATGAATTTCTTAATAGCCCTGTATGGCATGTAATTCACAGAGGAATGTAATTCATAGATGAATAAATTTTACTGGGATTCTGTTATATGATTTGTCTGTCATTATTTATGTATTTCCTTATTCAACTTAATTGTGAAAATACTTAATTTCGTTTAATATTTGGTTTAGTGTTTTACATTTGAAAAAAAAAAAAAAACGATTAAGAATAATATCAAATATATTTTATACATTTAAAAAATCTGATGACAACTGGGACAAGTTTACCTCCTCCTTGCCCTAGGTTGTGGGTCAACTTAACATGAAAATCAAACACGGACTACTCAAGTACCTTTTACGCGTTGTTGTGCATATAATGAAAACATTTGCATTAAATTGTAAAAGAGTTTAAAAGTCTTCACTGTGGCCTGAAGAAGCATTTTCACCATTGAATCCCACTGTATATTTGCTAGAATTTATTTATTTTTTTTTCAAAAGAAAAAATTGCTTAACAAAAATGGAGTGCACATATAAATATAGGCAATTAACAGTGAAACCTTTTTATAGTGTGTTGGTCGAATGGTCTTTTGGTCTATGTTGTTGTTGCTTTTGATGCGAGTGATTCCGGATTCAAAACAACTTTGTGTATGTAGCTTTTTGATAAACTAAGCAAAATTGCTACTGCATATCTAAGAAAAGGGTGAGCAGTTGATTTCTATGAAACTGATATCGGGCCACGGTACGTCTGGATACAGGGGCGCGCAATCTCGTGCCACTCTCAAATATGCTGCCTCTACCAGCGTCCACAACAGACTACAGCGAAGCATAATGGACTTGAAATATTTTTGAACAAGTACACTCGCTAATTAGAGATGGAATGTGTCAAAAGGATCAAAGAAAATCTCATCGGAGAATACAAGAAATGGAATGGATTGACCAACAAGCATTTTTTCCTTCTTTTTGGAATCGAAGGTGCATGAACACTGTTCCGGCCCAATTTAACCCCTGCATATGGCTATTGTTTGGAAAGTATGTGTAATGCTAAATATATGTCAGTAGAGTGTTTTATTTTAGTGGTGGCTGTCTGGATACAACATGCATATGGTTCTTATAGCCACTTTTTTTTTCAAATGCTGTGTTTTGATGCAGGTTCTCAGTATGGCGTTCTGGAGTCCCTTTCAGACTTCTTAATTATCTCAACCAACATATCTTATTTGGTCAGCCTGTTCATCAGAAAGACAATGCTGTTTAACTAGACCTTACTATCCTAAACCAGCTTGGACTGGCACGGAAATTCATGCAAGTCTTAGCTGTTCTTTCCAGCATTACATACAGTATATTATTTTATACTTACTTTATAAATAATATTCAGACAATACAAAAAGTGGTTTTATAAATCAGTATATTTTTGGTTTTATTCCCATATCATAGAACATTATGCTTAAAGTTGACATCAGTTTCAATTAATGATTAATTTCATTCATTTTTTTAACATATTAACTTTTTATAATAAATCGCACTAAATGAACACATTAAATCAACAGCTCTAGTTCTTACTCTTTCCCTAACCCTAACCATTACCCTTACGCATTCACTACTCCTAAAATCAATGGGATTTGATAGGAACTTGACAAACTCTAGACCAAAGCCTAACACTAAACCTAACCCTAAAATCTGATTGGCTCAGAGGAATGTTGTTTCAGGACCAACAAGGATGCTGATCAAGAACATGTCCTACTTGGCCAAATAATGGTCCCCTAAATCACATTGTCTTCCTTTTATGAGATTAATAGAAAGCATTTGTGTGTTACCATATGTGTCTACAAAAGCATATAAACATGAGAAATGAACAAATGGGTTAATGCATCAGCAAAATGTGCTATTCTATTTATGAGTGAAGTATAAATATACTGTGAGAGTAAAGGTTTAACAAAGGCTTTTGTGTGTTTTTTTTCCCCTCTCTGTAGGTGTGCATTAACATGGTGAATGAACGGATCAGGCAGTATACCACAGAGGTGCTCTTCCAGCAAGAGCAGCAGGAATGTCTGCAGGAGGGGGTTGCTATGGAGACACTACACTCCCTCGGCAACCAGCCAGCGGTACTGGACTTCTTCTTCCAGGTACACAGTTGGAGCGGCTTTCCAAAAGCCAGGAAGGGAGGGAGGGGAAGGAAAGAACTTCTACAGAAAGGTGGAAAGCTTTTTTCCCACCCGGAGGCTGTTGACCCTTTACAAAGAGCTCCTCTGTTGCCTCTTTAATTTCTGGTAATGCAGTCTCTTCATTTACACACTCAATAATGGATGTGTTCTCTGGCTCTTTTATAAAGGCAAGCTAACACACTCATCACTCACATCCACACAGGCATGTTGAATTCCCTTTTGGTGTCCCAAAGATGTGAAGTCCATCTTTTAGGCTGTGACTCTATTAGTTGTTTGTTAGTTGTGACCATTTTATGAGTCATGAAATGACTCCATCCTTTAGTGAGACAGTGACACAGCATTTTACACACACACACACACACACACACACACACACACACACAATCTCACTCACACTTTCCCTCCCCACACACACATTTCTGCTACACCTGACTATAAATAATCTGAAACATTTGAGGGCTTTTATGGCAGCCTATTTCATGGGTTCATATTTGTCCTTTACTGACAAGCAGCTGCAGTACATTTCATGTCAAATGCCAACTATATGTGTTTTTGACATGAAGTACATTTGTAAGTTGGCCTGTCCTATGGTTTGACTATAATCCTTCTAAAACTATTTTAAGGGATTGTTCACCCCAAAATGAAAATTATCTCATTATTTACTCATCCTCATGATACCCCAGATGTGGATGACTTTCTTTCTTCACCAGAACACATTTGAAGAAAAACAGAAAAATATCATAGCTCAGTAGGTCCTCAAAATGCAAGTGAATGGAGCTTTCTCTTTTGAAGCTCCAAAAATCACAGACAGTCAGCATAAATGTCATCCATGTGGCTCCAAGTGTTAAATGAATGTCTTCTAAAGTGATACGATCGCTTTTGGTGCGAAAAAAGATAAATATTTAAGTACCTTTTTTTTTAACTCAATCATGCTTCCGTTCTGCAGCGGTATGCACGTGTGACATAATCGCATTGGCATTTGAAACACGTGAGAACTGACAAGCGTGCGTCACAGCCGGAAGAGCAGCGCTGCTTACAACTGTGTTGGAGGAACAATAAGGGAGACTGCACATTGGATACAGGCTCAAAGGATATAATTTAATAAAGGAAAAGTATATGTACAGGAAATGAAATAATAACAAAATAAGAATAAAGCTAAACAATACAAGTCTGGATCGAGGAGAGGCCCTCCAGGAATGATGAGAGCAGTTTTTTAAAAGCCCTCTCCGCCCTCTGCACAGGTGAATCTGGGTAGGCTCAATGAGCAGGGCTTATCAACTCAAAATGAAGCACCAGCCCACAAACACAAGGGAGAAGAAAAACCACAAGCCCAACAGGGGTTGTTGCACCCTCCTCCATAAAAAAAGGGATCCATAGGAGACCTGCAAAAACAAAAACAACCAATCACACCTTTGGATAGTCCCAACCCATACATCATGCCGACTCCAGCCTTCATCAACCACGGGCCCTGCAGAAGCAAATTAAGAAGACAAGACAAGCAGGGTAGATAGCAGGACAACCCAACAAGGACGATTGCAAAGACTTAGGGCAAGGAGGCTCTAGATAAGGCTTCAGCCAACATGTTATCAGAGCCTTTAATGTGTCTTATGTCTAGTGCATAAGACTGTAGGAGCAAACACAACTGGGTAAGGCGTTAATTTGGGCACCACAAAGAATGTAAATATGTAAGGGGGTTGTGATCAGTGTACACCACCAATTGAACAACCACTGACCCAACATAGACCTCAAAATGTTGCAGGGCCCAAATCAAAGCTAATGCCTCATCTCAATCACAGAATAGTTAAGCTGTTAAAAAGATAACTTTTTTGAGATGTAGCTCACTGGTTGATCTATACCATCACCATTCTCCTGATGTAGCAACACTCCTGCACCTCTGTTGCTGGCATCCACACACAGCCTGAAAGGTTTATCAAACTGTGGTGCCACCAACACAGGGGCAGAAATGAGAAGCGATTTAGCTGCCTCAAAAATAGGGCTGCGATGCGACACAATCGCTGCTCCCAGGAATCACTACCAATGACAACATCGTACAAATAAATACCCACTCCCTCCAACCCAAAAACTACTCTGTTCATTAATCGCTGAAATGTATAGCGGGAGCGTTGCGTAAACCAAAACTCATAATGTTATACGAGGATAACATCGCAGGTGTATTAAAAACAGAAATATCTTGAGCACGTGGTGTCAAAGGTACTTGTCAATAGCCCTTCAGTAGATCGAATTTACTCACAAATTTAGCAGCCCCAACTTGGTCAACGCAATCCTCCACTCGAGGGAGAGGGAAGGTATCAGGTTTAGTCGAAACATGCCATCAGATTTACTCAACAACAAACAAGGCGATGCCCAGCTTAAAAACAATGGCATTTTTGACTGAGAGGTGAGAAGCTTTTCTTTTGCTAACTCACCCGCTTCATAAAGTCTGAGCCTAAAATCATTCACATAACTTATCAAATTTTGAGGAGGCTCAGTTTCTGTCCAGTTATCCCACAACACTGCTAACAAACCTCGAACAGTGTGCCCAAACACTAAATAATTCGGACTGAAACCTATACTCTCCTGTCCAGCCTCTCGGGCTGCCAACATCAGCCACGACAATACCTTTTCCCAATCACCATCCATCTCCATACAGTAAGCACGCAATAAAGACTTAAGTGTCTGGTGAAAACGTTCCAAAGCACCTTGGCTTTGGGGATGATAGGCGCTCACTTTATACTGCCGTAACACCTGTGAAAACAAGTGATAAGAGAAGTTAGATCCCTGATCACCTTGTATGATCTTGGGAATGCCAAAAATGGACATAATGGGGGTTAAAGCCTTCACTATGGACTTTGCCATAATAGTATGAAGAGGATATGCTGCAGGGTACCATGTCGAAGCACACATCATGGTGAGCAAATAAGTACTGCCAGACTTTGATCTAGGCAGTGGACCTAATCAGTCAATAATCAAGTGTTCGACTTATCGACTTATCACAGGAATAGGAAACAATGGGACAGGCTTAATTTTTTGATTCGGCTTCCTGGTTATGAGATAAGTATGACAAGCACTGAGATACATTTTTTTTCTTCAATTTTGGCCAAAAGAAATGGTGAAGAAAGTGGTCATATGTCTTTTTAACACCCAAATGTCCAGCAATAGCATCATGGGAAATCTGCAGTACTAAAGACTGGAATTTAGTTGGAACCACCACATGCATAATTGGGTCACCTGCAAAACTGCTGCCATGAGGAATCCGTCTTCTCATCAACATTCCATCCTGCACAAAATTGCCATGAGCAACATCTCTGATTTGAACAGTTCTGTGAGAGTAGAATCAGCTTGCTGTTCAGCTATCATTTCAGGGCAGAACACAGAAAGAGACACAGGTAGAGAGAACTTTGGCTCCACACATACTTCACTGTTGTCAGTCCTAGGTATACAGAGAGAAGGTTGGTTAGCACTCATAGCTCGAGTTACAGCACAAGCTGTAAATACTTCGGGATACTCCTGTACATTCTCATTGGACTCCTCCGGTGACAGTGGAACAGAAGAAACCATAAGAGGTGGAGGAACATTAGGCCACACCTGTCCACCTGCCAAATTGTTTCCCAGGATGATGTCAACCCCTTCAAATGGCAGTAAGGGACGCATGCCAACCAAGTCTTCCCCATTCACCAGATCAGAAGATAACACTACTTTGTGTAAAGGAACAGACAAAGTGGTTATCCCAATTCCCCGAATAAGGACACTGGTCCCAGTATCACTTACCTGGGAAAATGGCAGTACAGACTGTAAGACAAAAGACTCTGAAGCCCCCGTATTTTGCAAGATTTTGACTGGAACCTTTTCGTCACTTCCAGTCAAAGACACATAACTTCAAGTCTCTAACAGCGTTCACAGCATTAGATTGTTCTTCACTGGCAGATTTAACAGAACTAATAGTTACGGGTGGCACAAGCACAGCAGGCTTAACGCGCAGAAATATTTGAATATTTACCTTTAGACTTAAGCACAGGAGACTTTTTTCCAATGTCCTTTACCATGGCAGTAGTTACAAACCAAATCAGCATTCTTAGGTGTCATATGATCAGTTTTAAGACCAGACAGCTCCTTATTTTTACGAGACTCATTAAAACTTATGAGTCAAAACATACTCATCAGCGAGCACAGCAGCTATCTAAACACACAAGATGCTAACTAACTCCACCCTAGTCTTCGTGCAGTTACTGGTGGGGGTATTTATGCAATAAAGCCCGCTGGCACAGTACAAGCAACCAGCAAGCTTGCAACTCTACCATGCCACAGATGTGTCCCCAAGACAACCGCTCTACCTACGGTCACCACACAAAAATAACAAACAAATTACGAGCTCAACTTGTCCCAAAAGGGAACAAGTCGCTAAGACCTAACAGGGGAACAGAACGGCAACAGCAGCAATAAAGCTGCTGCTAAAATCCCCCACTGTTTAAACCAAAAAGATCACTTACCTTTTAAACAGCATGGAGAACCAACAACTTCAGCTTAAGCTGGAGACAGAGCCGTGACATTCCTCTCCCAGAAACGGAACAACTTGGACAATGGAAACTTCCCAAATATCCTCCCCACAAAAAAAAAAAAAAAAACAAAACAAAAAAAAAAACTAACTGAGGCGACACACAAAAAGATAGAATATTCTTAAATCTAATGCGTATCTCCCACCAAAATGGCAAGTACAAATATTCAAACAATAGCCCTTGCCGCCCTCAGTGTGGAAGTCCAACACTGAGCTGATAGGACAGTCAACAACAAGCATTCATGCAGTGTTCCTCACTCCTGCCGAACATTGCGAGAGCATCTGCTCAACCACAGGGTCAGGCGCACAGCTTCAACCTGTCCAGGGAAGGGTGCAAAAGTGTTCCTTTTATCTGTGAAAATAGGTCCCTCCGAACCAGCAACAGTTGTGGTGGACCAGTCGTGAGAGCTAACAGAAGGCTGGACCAAGGCATTGCTGGTCAACATGGGGCTACTAGGATGAGCCTGTGGCGCCTCTCCTGCACAGGTCTCATGACAGCCCAAAGAAGCAGAAGGGGAGGAAAAGCATATAGAAGGAGATCTGGCCAGTCGTGAGCCAGGACATCCTTATCCAACGAACCCTGCTCCTCCTGTGCTGCAAACCACAGTAGACAATGTGTCATCACCCTGCTGGCAAAGAGGTCTACTGATGCTGTCCTCTAAATTTCCCAAATTAACTGGACAACCACTTTGTGTAGACACCACTCCCCTGGCCTCGGACCAAAACGGGAAAGTGAATCCGTCACGCTGTTGCAGTGACCGGGAATGTGCGCTGCACTGATCAACAGGAAGTGCCTGTCTGCCAACAGCAGCACTACTCATGTCAGATGAAGGCAAGGTAGAGACATTGTTCCACCCTGGTGATTGATTAGGAACACAACTGTAATGTTGTCTGTCTGCACCAATATGTGTCTCCCTGGCAGCTCCTGTTTGAAGTGTCTCAGGGAGAAAAATACTGCCCACAGCTCTAAAAGGTTGATGTGAGAGGTCCTTAGCTGTGGGGTCCACCTGCCTTGTATGCCCCGATGTTGCCATAGTCCTCCCCATCCCATTAGGGAGGCATCTGTGGTTACCACCTTACCTCATGCTGGGGCGGTCCCATCCATACACCCCTTCAAAGGACCTGCTCCTGCCTCCAAAGCATCAGGGAAGCAGAACAGCTGGTTGTGACTCGAACCAGGGCAAGCCGATTGCGAACTGCTGACAGTCACGTGGCTATTAGCCAATGCTGGAACAGACGAAGGTGTAAAAGCCCTGCCATGAGAAGGCCAGCCTGCCGTTAGAACTTGATATAAGGTAGTCTGCGTTGAACCTGGAATTTTGCTATGGCTCTGCATACTATCCATCTCCTGTGTGCTCTGAGAGTAGCCTTCATTGATCTGGAGTCCATATGCATGCCTAGGAAACACACAGAGTGGCAGGGAATAAGGCAACTTTTCTGTAGGTTCACCTTCAGCCCAAAGGCAGTGACATGTTCTAGCAGGTGCAGTGTATTGTTGGCAGCCATCAGTAAGAACCTTGGTTAACCACTGAGTTCCTGATAAAAACACTCACCTCAATAACGCTGGTTAGTGAGTGCCGCTAATAAAACCAGATAACCTCTATCTGTCCTCTAGCGCTTGATCCACTTGGTCCAACACTACAGTCTGGTGTCTGAATTCGATGAATATCGATGTATAATTCCAGTGTGTAAATCCGATGATTAAATCCGATATATATCCCGAGACACGGCTATAGTGGGGAGCAATTTGCTAGCCCAAGAGCTGTGCATGCTTGAGCAAGATCTCTTCGGCGAGAATGACAAAGAGACTGACCATGACGTGGATGGAAAAGGATATAGCTTCCTACACGTCATCAGTCGGGTCACGTGTGACAAAATCAATGCGAGTTTCTCGATGTTATGCGTGAGCGCACGACTCCTTCCACTATGTTTTAACCGTCTCTGGCGGTCTGGAAATAGAACTAGAAATATGAATGAACAGCACCTAAGGGAAAGAGTATTTTTATGTATTTATTTACATTTTAACATAAAAGCTAAAAGCTTATGGACATGTTATGCATCAACTACCAAAAATAATTATGTATTACCACTAACAAAAAGGTAATGTGGCAGTACCATGGTACTTGATGATAAATGCGATTGAATTCTATGATTACGTTATAGAGACTAAGATTTTTAAATGGTAATCCAGTGCACTTTTAAGATTACTATGGCACTAAGGTACTAAAGTTCCTTTTAAAGGCCTTTCCACAAGAGAGGCGTGTGATAATGTGAAACAAATTGCAGATGGATGGCCCTTTCACATTAAAAGTGAGGCGAACAAATGCGTTAGCACATTTACGCCTTTACAATTGGTGGTGCTAAGTTACAAGCAAGTTTACCCCAGTACTGTAGGTGGCACAAAGCACTTTTCAGCTTCTCAGCCATCCGCCGACAAGCAAAACAACCAAGACAGGCAAATAATTCTCTAGCGAGCAGATCGAAAAAGGCAACACATATTTACAAGCTGCAGCAGCAAATACGAGTTTGGTGTTGATCTGCTTAATGAGAAAGAAAACATTCAAGACACTTTCACAAACTATTGGACACCTGCTGGACAAGTTGACTGGCAGTATTATTATGTATACAGTATACATACAATCAGAGGGGTGATTCGAAAGAATGGAGTGTAAAAAATATAAACGGTTAATACATGTTATCAGTTGAAGCAAACTGATTATATGCCATTGTCACATATTGTGTATATACTTGTTCTAAGTACATTTGTTGAAAATCACTGCGTAATGCAAACTTATAATGACTGTTAAAACAAATGTTGGAACAATACTGATTGTACATGGCAATAAGATACAACTACTTCTTGCTCAAAACCCTGCATGTTACGAATTAAACATGACAACATTGAAACACTCCAAGAGTCTATATAATCCACATAGTAAAACATAACACCCCAAAAAAGTTTTTTAAAAAAAACAAAAAAAAACATATTCATTCTGACCCATTATTTGATACGTTAGTACTGCTAACAACAGCACAGCTGTTAATGACTGTAAATGATAGCTCAGCAATAACGATACATAATTTTGTGGAGAAACCAACACGATTTTGGTATTCAAAGGCACTTTGAATCAAAGACATATACAGAGTGCACTGCAGGTCACAGCAATGGTATTACTATTATTAATATTTGGCAAAAATAATAATAATAATAATAATAATAATAAGATCCATAAAGTTGTTTATTTAAAGATGCACTCAGTAACTTTTGTCTTTGTGTCATCTTGGACGGACACTGACACCTAGCGGCTTGGATGCAGCATCATTTAAATTAAACGTTTTCAGTTTCAGATGTCATTGTAGAAATGTAGTATTCACAGTCAGTCATAATTACTTTAATCAATCAGTGAAAGAGTCAAATAACAGGACATGTGATTCTAACATGGCAGCCCCCATGTGCGGACCCTCTTCATGTAGAATAAAACAGCTTTTATAAGGTTACTGAAATGACTTGAGTCTTCATTTTAATGTGAGTGGTCATGATTTCCTACATACACTGCAAAATTACAGTTCATGTATTTAGGAGTTAAACTTTTTTAATGAGGAAACAATTATGAGTGCACCTTTGAAAAAATATAAAGGTAATACAAAGGCAAAGATGCCGCAATATATATTATATTAGATATATAATAGAACTTACGTAAGATTCAGTGCAAATGCAAAAATGCAGCAATATGTAATGCATTATGTAGACAATCCATGTAAGATCAGAAAGTTTTTTTAAAGGGGATTTAAGTCAGTGATACAGCAATTTCATTTACATGTTAAGAGAACATATGAGGATTTATTTTGTTTTCTTCAGTTTTTAAAGCATTTGATGCAAATGAAAAAGATACTCACTGCTGTTTCAGGATTTCTTCCTCATGTTAATTCAGCTTTTAATGTCGGTGGTCAAAACAGCTTTCTGTGCTTTAGTGCCACTAGTTGCACTGGTTTTGGTAACCATGGTAGCTTCTGATCTAAAGCTCATATTTTTTTGGTCATGGAATTTCATCACCAGGTGAAAAAAAATAATAAATAGATTTTTTATATATATATAACACTGTTTAAAAAAAAAAATAAAAAAAAATTGCTTTGTCTGAACGTGAATGTTCACTCCAGGTGTGAATGGCTTTATAGGAATCCATTGTTTTGATTCAGAAAATTTGCGTTTGGAGTGCAGAGGCCTTAAGGCAGCATTGCATGTATTATTTGTGCAAAAGGCATTCCCCAAATGCAAATATAAAAAGCTTATTGAAAAAATAAATCAAAGATGGTGGACGGAGAGAAAGAAATGTAAATTTTAAATGTACTTACAATTTCGAAAAGTATCAAAAAATAGTTAAGTAAAAATAATAAAACTAACATTTTACTATTATAAATATTAATACAAACATTAAAACTATTTTTTGCGATATGTGTGACATTCTGTGGTCAAATGTATTTTGTTAAATGACCGCTAAACTTGTAGAATTTACCACTGAATATAAAAATGTAAAATATATAGCATTCAGATCACCCTGTTGAGGGTGTATATAATAATAATGACCGACTGACTGAACATTATCCCTTACATGTTTTACAGCAAAAAGCCCTCAGTGCAACTGTGTGTATGCATTTTACAGAAGCCTCAAGGGGTGCTGTGTATCATAGATGAAGAGAGTCAATCCCTCCGGCCATGTGAAGTTAACCTTTATAAGCAGCTGCAGGTACAGCTGGATTCCTCCTGCACGGACGCCGTCTCCCTCTCAACCAAAGACGGCAATGGGAACCCCCCACCCAAAGACCAGGGGCCGTCGTTTACCGTCACTCACTACGCTGGCAAGGTGGGTTGCGGGAACTGCATGTTCACACATGCTCACGCTGAGTTGTCGGTCATTTGCTCAGCCAGGGTCTCTTAGTTCTCACACAAACACAAATCCATAGTCACAGTCTTCCCAGAAATCCTCTGGAGAGTCAACACTCTACGTCATGCTGGGAGCGAGGGCTATTATTAGTGCTCAACTCACATGTGTTTGTGTCCTTTATTGCAGATGACCTATGACCTGACTGGCTCATTGGACAGGAACAGGGAAGTTCTGCCACAAAACATCTTGTTTGTTATGAAATGTAAGGATTGGTGTTTTGTATTATAGTTGACTCAATTTGTATATGGTCACCACTGGAAACCATAGTTTCTGCCAAAATAGCATAGTCACCGTATTTATTGTAACTACAATAAAACTGTGGCAGTTTAGCCACCACTTTCATCAAAATAAGAAAGAAAAAAAAAGGACCTTGCAAACAAATCAATTCACTTAAATAAGACTGTCCAGCGCTAAATGGGAGAGAAAAAGCACAGTTTAGGAGAACCCATTTGATTACTGCCTTAGCTCGTTTGTTAGTGTCGGGCGCAATAAAATGTGGCCAAAATACAGCAATGTAGCATTTTGTAATTCTGCGCTGCTACCTGTTGCAAGAAGTAGCTTGTTACTGGAAAAGTTGCACAGTTTTGATAACAGCTGAGTTACTGTGACACTTCTGAAAAGGCATCTGAGTCAGTAGAGTTGTAGACAACGTGATATGTTGACATGTGTCCACTATGACCTTCACTGACACACATTTCCTGTAAATGTTAGCGTCCATACACCTCCTACTCTCCCCTTGTTGAGCAGGTCAGAGGTCGGCTTGAGGCAGGCACGTGTGCACAGGGAGATTTGAATGGAGTCCTATTATTTTGTTTGTGAGGGTGTTCGAGGGGATGGTGTAAATGAGGGGAGATAATTAGCTCTGGCATGTACCATAATTAAGCTCTAATAGTGTGAAGCCTTGTGTTTATTTTCTCTCTTCCCCCCTGAGCAGCTAGTGAGAACGTGCTCATCCATCAAATGTTCCAGTGTAAGCTGACTCAGACGGGCTCCCTGGTTCCCCAGCACCAACGGCTGAGGCTTTGTGGGCCCAAAGGCACTATGCTTAACAAGAGCACCATGCTAACTCCTGCCAGAGATGCCAAGAAATATGTGGAACTGAACAAGGTACTCAAATACACCTGTGAAACCTTCAAGGCCCAATCACACCAAGTAGGATTTTGTTATTTTTTTTCTTCAGCACAACTGATTTAAAAAATAAACAGTGAGACTCTGTGAACCCTTTTTACTGAATCTGAAATATTTTACTGTGATGAAATTGTATCATTTTATTATTATTAGTTTTTAGTTAGTTTTTATTTATTTATTTATTACATCTAAATTGATGTTTTGTTAGAATGGTGAACAATTTTTTCAGGTACTCAGATTTTATTTAGACTATGCCGAAAATGTGTCATCAAAATTCTGTGATTTTTTTTTTTTTATTTTTTTTTTTGGTAAGGACTGCAATACTGAATTTTTTTTTATTTATTTTTTTGGGTCATTGGATTCGGTGTAATTTGTTTGGCTGCAAAAACATTTCACAAATATTGTTAAAATTCGGGTTAGGGTTAGGTCATTTAGTTGCATTGGACATTGGTGTGAACAGGCCCAAAGTTACCTGAAAAACTTCATACTGAAATACATTGTATTAACCTGAAAAGTGTAAATATTTTGGTGTTAAAATACTTTCTCCTGTCCCTGCTTAATATAAAGAGACAACCATGGGTGTAGAAACAATCTGAAAACTGGGGGGTACACATTTTAACACCCTGTCTACACTGGACATGAGCTGTGCATCACGTCAAAAGCAATAGAACCCATTATAATCAATGATGCGGTCTACAGTGGATGCCATTGTGGCTCATTGCGTCGAGAGAAAATGGGTGTCCCATTCAATTTTTGCGCTGCACGCGCTGGCACGACTACTGCCAACAACACACACACAAAAAAAAAACAGTTTAGAACGTTTGTGCTGACGCGTCCAGTAGACAGCCACAAGCCGCTGCGTCGCATCAACGGAAGCACCTGGTGTAGACAGGGCATTTTCATCAGACTCTCTTCATAATACTACAGTTTTAAATATTTTTTTTGTTATATGTGTGATATAATTTGAAAGCATGTCTGTCTACACTGTTGAGTTGGTCACTGATCTTATTTATTTTCTAAAATAGATATGCCACAAACATCACCACTACCATTAATTTCAATTCAATATTATAGCCAAAAAAAAAAAAAAACATGGAAAAGTCAAAAAAGTCACATATGACTCTGAAAGGAACCTTGAATGTCTGTCCCCTTCAGTTTTTTTGGCTGGTGATTGTACATGGGACATTATTGGTCATTCAGTGTTTCAGTGAAAAAGACTAACAATAAAGAGGTCAGAGATTTAAATCTTGCTGAAAGTTACCAAAAAATATATATTTTTTAATCTGTTTAACAAGATTAACTTACAATAGTTAAAGATGACTTCTCTGTTTGCTCATATCTTATCTCGTGTAGTTTGCAGCTCAGTGTCTTTTGCTGTAGGCTGTTGGACTCTGTTGGAATATTAATCACGTTGTCTGCGTTCACTTGAACCGATTTGCTAAATCAAAACGTGGACTGTGAGTGCTAGCCAATGGAATTGTCGCTTTTGAGTTAGTTCCTCCCACTGCCGAATCAACCAGATGGCAGAGGCTTCTGCTGGGTCTTAAAGGCTTCAGTTTTGGCAAACGGCTGCACTTTTTTCCTTTGCACTACAATTAAGCAAAATAAACATATTAAAATGTAATTATTATTTCTAAAAGTGAGAGGGACGTCACCCTCAGTTATAATGATTCCTAAGCCCCTGGTGACAACTATAAGTAAGCCATTAATTGGTTCATTTTCTCAATCTGTAATGCTGTCTCTGTCACACTATAAAAAATCATCTTGCTTGGAGCGACTTTTCCAGTCCAGTCCGATTTGTTTCAGTTCTGTTCGGTGGCCATAGTGTCACAGAAATTACAAACTTCAGCTTCAAAATATGTTTCCATAACAAAGTATTTAGTGGTGCGCTGATAAGGAAATTTGAGGCCAAAACTGCTTAAGTGAGAAAGCATTAGTATTGTATCTATGATTTGTTTACAGTCATAAAAAAAAAAAAATTGGCATTTTGTTGTAACACAAATCACTAATTATTAAACAACTGCATGAAGACACTGTGCCGTTAAAAAAAAAAAAAATTGAATCAAAAATAAAGTATATATAGAATACACAATATATATATATATATATATATATATATATATATATATATATATATATATATATATATATATATATACACACACACACACACCCCCCCCACCGGTCAAACACTTATTTTTTTTCACATTTTAGAATAATAGTAAAGTCATCAAAACTATGGAATAGCATAAATGGAACTATGGGAATTATGTTGTGACTAAACAAAATCCAAAATAAATCAAAACTATGTTACATTTTAGCATCTTCAATGTAGTCACCATTTGCCTAGAATTTGCAGACATGTACTCTTGACATTTTCTCAACCAGCTTCTTGAGGTATCACCCTAGGATGCTTTTTAAACAGTATTGAAGGAGTTCCCATCTATGTTGGGCACTTATTTGCTGCTTTTCTTTATTATTTGGTCTAAGTCATCAATTTCAAAAACGTTTTTTTTAATTTTTTTTATTATTATTTATTTATTTTATTAAACTTTAGATTTATAATGAAATAAATTAATATAGTGGCACAATTATATTTTTGTCTACAAAACTAATTTCAAACATTTAAGCATACGCATTCAATTAAAAATATTTTTTAAGATCATGAGAAACATTTCACTCAAGTGTTTCAAAACTTTTGAACAGTAGTGTATATAAATACATATACGTAGTGCAAATACAAATCTGTTGTATACAGTGCAAGGGAATATAATGGCAGAAGAGGTAGGATGTGTTGGATAAATATAAAAAGACTAAACTGTGAATTACACATAATTTTTGCTCAATGGGGCAGTTTTAATGGTTCTGGTGCTCAGAGCTCTGTAGTGTCGGCCAGAAGGGAACAGCTCAAAAAGGTAGTGGGCAGGGTGAGTGGGGTCCAGAGTGATTTTTCCAGCCCTTTTCCTCACTCTGCGAGTGTACAGTTCTTGAAGGAAGGGCAAGGGGCAACCAATAATCCTCTCAGCAGTCCAAACTGTCCTTTGTAGTCTTCTGATATCCGATTGCGTAGCTGCACCAAACCAGACAGTTACTGAAGTGCAGAGGACAGACTCAATGACTGCTGAGTAGAACTGTATCAGCAGCGCCTGTGGCAGGTTGAACTTCCTCAACTAACGAAGGAAGTACAACCTCTGCTTGGCCTTTTTCACAATGGAGTCAATGTGGGTCTCCCACTTCAGGTCCTATGAGATGGTAGTGCCCAGGAACCTGAATGGCTCCACTGCTGTTTATGATGGTGAGGGGGGTTAGTGTTGGGGTGTTCCTCCTAAAGTCCACAATAATCTCCACCGTTTTGAGCGTGTTCAGCTCCAGGTTGTTTTGAATATACCAGTGAGCCAGCCATTCAACCTCCCTTCTGTATACAGACTTGTCATCGTCATCTTGGATGAGGCCGATGACAGTAGTGTTGTCTGCAAACTTCAGGAGCTTGACAGAGGGGTCCTTGGAGGTGCAGTCATTTGTATACAGGCAGAAGAGTAGTGGGGAGAGCACACATCCCTGGGGGGCACTTGTGCTGATTGTACAGGTGCTGGAAGAAAATTTCCCCTGTCTCACTCCCTACTGCCTGACCGTCAGAAAGCTGGTGATCCACTGACAGATAGACGTGTGAACAGAAAGTTGGTGTAATTTAGTCTGGAGAATAGCTGGGATGATGGTGTTGAAAGCCGAACTGATGTCCACAAAAAGGATCCTTGCATATGTCCTTGGTCTGTCCAGATGTTGCAGGATATGATGCAATCCCATGTCGACTGCATGTTTTAATTGACTATATCACAATTCCAGTGGGTCAGAAGTTTGCATACACTAAGTTAACTGTGCCTTTAAGCAGCTTGAAAAAATAATGTCAGGCCTTTAGACAATTAGCTTCTGATAGGTATACTGAATTGGAGGTGTACCTGTGGATGTATTTTAAGGCCTGCCTTCAAACTCAGTGTCTCTTTGCTTGACATCATGGGAAAATCAAAAGAAATCAGCCAAGACCTCAGAAAAAGATGTTGTGGACCTCCACAAGTCTGGTTCATCCTTGGGAGCAATTTCCAAATGACCATGGTACCATGTTCATCTGTACAAACACCATGGAACCACTCAGGAGGAGACGCATTCAGTCTCCTAGAGATGAATGTAGTTTGGTGCGAAAAGTGCAAATCAATCCCAGAACAACAGCAGAGGACCTTGTGAAGATACTGGAGGAAACAGGTAGACAAGTATCTATATCCACAGTAAAACGAGTCCTATAGCGACATAACCTGAAAGGCTGCTCAGCAAGGAAGAAGCCACTGCTCCAAAACTCCCATAAAAAGCCAGACTACAGTTTGCAAGTGCACATGGGGACAAAGATCTTACTTTTTGGAGAAATGTCTTCTGGTCCAATGAAACAAAAATTGAACTGTTTGGCCATAATGACCATCAATATGTTTGGAGGAAAAAAGGTGAGGCTTGCAAGCCGAAGAACACCATCCCAACCATGAAGCATTTGAGTGGCAGCATCATGTTGTGGTGGTGCTTTGCTGCAGGAGGGACTGATGCACGTCACAAAATAGATGGCATCATAAGGAAGGAAAATTATGTGGATATATTGAAGCAACATCTCAAGACATCAGCCAGGAAGTTAAAGCTCAGTCGCAAATGGGTCTTCCAAATGGACAATGACCCCAAGCATACCTCCAAAGTTGTAGCAAAATGGCTTAAGGACAACAAAGTCAGGGTATCGGAGTGGCCATCACAAAGCCCTGACCTCAATCCGATAGAAAATTTGTGGGCAGAACAGAAAAAGCGTGTGTGAGCAAGAAGGCCTACAAACCTGACTCAGTTACACCAGCTGTCAGGAGGAATGGGCCAGAATTCCAGCAACTTATTGTGAGAAGCTTGTGGCAAAAACATTTGACCCAAGCTAAACCATTTAAAGGCAATGCTACCAAATACTAACAAAGTATATGTAAACTTCTGACCCACTGGTAATGTGATGAAAGAAATAAAAGTTAAAACTATTATTCTGACATTTCACATTTTTAAAATAAAGTACTGATCCTAACTGACCTATGACAGGGAATGTTTTCTATGATTAAATGTCAGGAATTGTGGGAAATTGGGTTTAAATGTATTTGGCTAAGGTGTATGTAAACTTCTGACTTCAACTGTATATGTGTATATAAAGCAATATCACACAAGCAAGAGTGCGATATCGCCCTACATCAGCACTGCTGTGATTCGGCCACAGGCACGAGGCCTCAGGCAATCACAGCAGTGCTGATGTAGGGCGATATTGCAGTCTTGCTCATGTGATATTGCTTATATACAACAGTTCAATGAACAAGTACATTTTAAAAAATTAGGAAAAACTGTGGACGGTCATAAAAAATGCATTTGTGCATGGAACTACTTTCTTATGCCACAGATCGGAATCTGCCGTTGCTGGTTCAAAACAAATGATGTGTCCAAGCCTCTCCAAAAGATAACTTTAGAACTACTAGTAACATGACTTGGGCTGTTTCTAACATGTTTTTGGAGAAACAAGGATGTATGTGTGTATATATATATGAGAGAGAGAGAGAGAGAGAGAGAGAGAGAGAGATGGAGCATGTGCGATCACCTGTTGATGATGCTGTAGTCTGTTAGTCAGCTTTCTGAAGATAATGTAATTTTGATGAAAATAGCCATCCACGCAGGGGTATTCCTCCCTATTTTTAGTTTGTGAATTAATCAGTCTGTTGTGTCTCTCAGCTGTGATAAGCCTTAATGCTGAAGTTGTTAGTTTAAACTGCTTAAAGCTATTTCCTATTTTTAGTAGTGTAGTAGTAATACGAGCGATCACGGAGTGCTGTTGAGTGTAAACACTGAGTGACGCGGACTCATTTCACGTCACCAAATGGCTCATATTACACACAAAAATGGTCTTTTGCCTCCACCTGCTGGCTAAAATATGTAATGTCACAATATTAAATGTGAAGAGACAGATAGCTCTTAACACATATGCACTGCTCTTAGACTTTAGTTTAGAACGGCACGAACACAAGCAGAGTGATACACACAGTGAAGCGTCTGAGTGCTGATGGTGTGAGAACATCAGTACTCATGGAATGTCTCTCGTCCAATTAGATTTGAGGATCGGAACATATATATACACACACACACACACATACACACACACACACACACAGGCAGCCAAAAGTTTGGAATAATGTACAGATTGTGCTGTTTCGGAAGGAAATTGGTACTTTCACCAAAGTGGCATTCAACTGATCACAAAGTATAGTCAGGACATTACTGATGTAAAAAACAGCACCATCACTGTTTGGAATTCATTTTTGATCAAATCTAGACAGGCCCCATTTCCATGAGCATACTTGACAATAAAGCTCATTCTGTATTCTGTAACATAAAACTCAGGACATATTTACACCTGTTACACTCACACCCTATAATTACACAAAATTTACAAAATACATGAAAAGAAAACAAACTTTCTGTACCCAGGTCACAAGAATTACATGGTCCACACACAAAACAACCAGTGAAGACAGTCAGTTTAGCAAGTTACCTACTCAAAGGACATGAAAATGTTTAACACTTTATAGGCATTAACAAGGTGCCCTTTACACCTTGAATACTTTGACCAGGTACTCAAATAAAACAGTTTCAATAACTTTAGGTATTCCCATACAACCCAAAAATTCAGACATGAACAACTGGAGACCCAGAATCTGAACTTAAAGATTCAAGTTGAACCATAGATTCGATGAGTCTACACACAGGTTTAATTTCCCCTCCAAATCTGGTGATGTAACGATCACTAGCAGCAGAATCAGCTACTGGATCCTGTCTAACAGGCATACTGTTTGAATCAGGAATTTGAGGTAAGTGACTTGCAATAGCACTAGCCACTGCGTTGTCATCAGCTATTGAAACAGCTGTCTGAGCACTCGGTCCATGCTGACTGGGCTCTTGGGAATGCACCCATGAAGCAGTGCGGTCATCACCACATGAAGCTACAATAGAGATGTCAGACACAGAGCCTGCTCGTGAGAATTCCTCAGGCTCTGTCTGCTTACCATCTAACAGCTCTATAGACTCATTCACCTCAGCAATGGATGAAGAACCGTCAATCTGTGTTAGCTCAGTTAAGCTACCACTAAGTGCTACATCAGACGTCATCTCTGAAGATACAATGCAAACACGAGTCTCATTGTTCTCCTGACAAGAATGAACAATGTCTGTTTCAGGCAAAGGAAGAAAGTTCACCTGCAGAAGAAGATTCCAATGGACTACTCGCTCATTGCCATCCCTGTCACATATCTTATAGATGTGCAGCGAAGGCTTTGAGGCAACAACAGAGTACATTACCAGTTCCCATCTATCAGCAAGTTTCCGTTTCCCTCTACAACCCTTGTTATCCACCAAGACTTGGTCACCTATGGCTAGGGGCAAACCCTTGACTCGTTTATTGTACTGACTGGACTGGTGTTGTTGCTCTACCATAGAAGTATTTTGGCCTAACGCCATGGCTGACTGAAGGTGACTGACTAGTGATTCGACATAATCGTCATAGTCACACACTGACTTATCTTGTAAAACACTCTGGAACATTAGGTCTACTGGCAACCTGGGCACCCTACCAAACATCAGATCCTGTTGTTTCGTGCGCAGTACAGTTATTCAAAAAAGTCATAGTCTGTACCAACTGCGGCCACTTTTGCTTAGGTCCAGGTGGAAGTGACCTCGACATGTTACCTAGCTTTCTATTGAACCGTTCAGTACCACCATTCCCCATCATGTGATATGGTGAGGTATGAGAATTATCAATGCCAGCCAAGTCAAGAAGTTCGGCAATTAGCACACTCTCAAAGGACACACCTTGGTCGGAATGGATACGTTGTGGAAATCCATAAACACAGAAAAAGCCGTCCCACAGTTTCTTAGCAACTCTTTTTGCCGTCTGGTCTTGACACGTGATTGCATGTGCCAGCTTTGTGAAGTGATCTGTGATCACTAAAACATCTACTGATCTGTTATTTCGGTCTTCAGCAGACCAAAAGTCGATGCAAACAAGCTCAAGTGGGGCTGTTGTTTTAATACTCTCCAAGGGCGCTCTGGCTGCTGGCTCTGGAGTCTTGCTTAAAACACACCTGTTACATTTCCTCACATAATCACGCACATCTCGCTCCATATCTAGCCAGAAAAACCTCTGATGAGCTAATGACAAAGTGTGTGGCTGCCATTGATGACCAGCCAGGTCATGAACACCAGAAAGTGCCTTTTCCTTCAAGGAGTTGGGTAAAACAAACTGAAACCTCTTGTGCTTAGTAAGCAGATCTTTGACTGTTCTGTACAAAATTACATTAAGCACTGAAAGTTTGTCCCACTGCTTTAGAATCCGCAACACACTTTGGATTTCATTTTCACGTTCACATCTGGATAGTCTACACTCCCTGCCTACGTAATAACATACTCTGATGATGACAGCGTCACTGTGTTGGATCGATTCCAGGTCTGTTTGTGAAAGCGAATGAAACACCTCGGTGTCACCACTAACCAACGGGTTCAGATGTTCGGCAAATGATATTGCCCTAAATTCAGTTCCTGTATCCCATTCATCACATGAAGACAGAATGGAAGACACGTCTTCAGCAGACATTGACGCATTCAACCCAGTGTGTAGGGCTGGATGTGAACTTAATGCCTGTGGTTGGCATGTCAGGCGAAACGTCTCTTGCACACATCCATCCTCCACACTGTGAACTTGCCTCAACAGTTCAGAATAAGACTCAGATAAGAGCTGCTGGCTTACTGGCTTCATGAATGGATCCCTACTGAGTGCATCTGCTACTACATTGAGTTTTCTAGGAATGTACTTGATCTTAAAAGTATAAGGTGCAAGCTTCGAAATCCAGCGTTGCTCACATGCATCTAACTTAGGTTTTGCCATAATGTATGTAAGCTCATGACCTTTAAGCCAATGACTTAACTTGTCACATACTGACCATTTAAGAGCCAAAATTTCCAGTCTGTGTGCAGGATATTTGGTCTGACTACGGCTCAAAGTTTTGCTCATGAATGCTCTCGGTCTTGCCTTGTCCTCACCGGCAGGTACCTGAGAAAGCTCTGCACCTAAGCCATCCAATGGTGCATCGGTGCAAAGGATAAACGGATGCTCAAAATCTGGGTGAGCTAACACTACACTTTCAATGAGTGCTTTTTTCAATCCGTCAAAGGCCAAATCACATTTTGGGGTCCAGTCCTGAGGTGTCAACTCTCAAAAAGTACCTGCTTTCTTACGACCACTAGCACCCTTCACTACACGTTTCTGGCCAGCTGTTAACTTGAATAGGGTCTAGCAGCACTAGAGCAGTTAGGAATGAAGGATTGGTAGTACAGGACCATACCGAGAAACGATCTAATCTTTTTCTGTGAAGGTGTGATTGTCTTCCTTCATTAAGTCCTATTTTTTAAAAGCAGCAATGACTTTTACTTTGTCCTCATCAACTGAAATACCAGTACCATCTATTTCATGGCCTAGAAATTTCACAGATGTTTTCAGAAAGTGACACTTTTTAGGAGCTAACTTCAGATTGCTTTTTCTCAGCCAAGAAAACACTATCTCTAAGCGTTCCAAAGCCTCTCGTTCAACCGGAGCAAAAACCAACAAGTCGTAAAGATAGCAGAGAAGACTTGAAAAGTTAAGATCACTGAAAATGCTGAGCATCATACACATGAAAGATGCTGGGCTGTTGCATAAGCCCTGTGGAAGGCGATATCTGTATATACCCTATATCGCCGATCAGACTCATGGAGTGAGATGTTGTAAAATCCCGAAGTTAAGTCCATGGTACTGAAAAGAGCATTACCTCCCAAAGCTGCGAGGCAATCAGCCTGATGCGGTAATGTACGGGCATCTTTGATAGTTTTAGCATTGAGCCAGCGAAAATCAGTACAAACCCTCAGATCACCATCTTTTTTCCACACCATCACCAAAGGTGAAGCATACTCACTGACAGATTTACTGATAATGCCTTTATCCTCCATTTCTGACAACACTTCTCTCAATTCCTGATAGTGGGCAGGTGGAATATGGCGATAGGGCAGGCGAAATAGGCATTCATCATAAAGATGAATTCTGTGCACAAAGTCTTTTGCCTCTCCACAATCCAATTTATCCTTGGAGAAAACATCTTGATATGACACAATAAGATCCACCAATTTCCTTTTCTAAATCTCAGAAACCTCACACCCATCAATTTTAATATCTGATAAACCACAATCACGTAACAATTGTGCAGTATCAGAAGAGGGTACAGATTTTGTTCAATTAGAATCAGGAGCATCACAGTGGGTCTTACACAAACCATGTGCGAGAGTGATGTCTTCCACTGCTAGACAAGCTGAAACGTCGTCTAGCTTAGTGTTACGGCGAAGTGTCACTGGCTTCGGGTTAGGATTAAGTACCTTCATTGGCACCCATCGGTACCCCCACATGTTACCACCCTACCAACAAGTAGGTTTTTAGGTGCTGAACATGCAGTGGTTGGCTCAACGATTACAGTGCTCCCTGGGGAAATATGGGCGTTAGATCGTAATTTTCCCAAACAAGATACTCATGCCTGGGACCTAGTGTGACTGCTTGACAGAGCTTCACTGTACCTATTTTATCAGGCTGTTGTGGGCCAGACCATCTCGAGGTACAGCTCAGAAATTCCAGGAATTGCTCACACTCAGGATTACTGTTTTTGCAGGAGACGAGATCCCAATACTTGTCAGTAGACTTCATCATCTGCAAAACACATTTAATCACATTACTTCCAATTATAAACTCATCCCTCTGACCAGGCACTACTAGTGTTGGAACGACAAACTTAAATCCATAGACTTTGATTTTCACAATCCAATTTATCCTTGGAGAAAACATCTTGATATGACACAATAAGATCTGCCAATTTCCTTTTCCAAATCTCAGAAACCTGTAAGGCCACCACAACCAACTAGCACTACATCACTGGGGATTGCTTGAGGATGTGGAAGAAGGCCTTCAGCTTTCAGATTGTACTCACTACTAAGTGTGCAGGACATACTACCAGAATCCAATAATCCCTTCAATGTGCAGCAGTCACCAACAGTCACAGGAGCATAAAACAACTCACTTGCCCCATCAATTCTCTGAGACCCCACAAATAGCACAGTTTTTTTTTTCTGGTGATAACTTGCAACTGTTTACGAAAATGGTTTGCACATCCGTCTCTTCTTTGAGGGTATTTTCAATGCTGCCCATGCTACCCCTCTCACCACATGGGCTCTTCAGTTTAACTGAACATTGTCTGAGTGAGCTTCAGGGCACACTGCTTTTGGACAATCAATCTTAAAGTGACCTGGACTGAGACAGTGACGACACAGCCTCTGATGTCTAGAAATGTGTGTATGTAGTATGTTTTCTCGGTCTACAGACCCTACGTGCTGAGACAGGGCCAGTTCTAAAGTCTGCGGTTTTGCCTGCATGAACACTATTGGGTGAACTTAGTGAAGCAGTACACAATGACAGGACCTTATCCATCATGCCAACCATATTTTTAATACCGGCCTCTGGAGAGAATGCTACTGTGTTGGGATTAAGATGACTCACGGTGGGTGGTGACTGGACTGGCACAGAAACAGGTGGCTGAGGAGAACTGGATACAGACTCTGGGCTTACCGTAACAGTGCTCTTATTGCAAACTGACACAGAAGTTGAGTGCTGAACTCTTAAAGAGACTCTCTTTAGATCCCTGTGATGACTATCTAACCGCTCCTGGACCTCAGCAGTGTTCCAGTTCTCAGCTGGCTTAAACTGAAAAGACATAGCAAGACTGAGGTCTGGGCAATGTGAAATAAACATCATGACAGCTTCAGCAACGGGATCTTCAACACTCCTATTACGCCTGCGCAAGCACTCGTCAGCAACATCTATGGCCTTGTTAAGTCATATCCAGTAATCCATCAGACTCTCATCTACTCTCGGGACAGTATTATAAAAATCAGCCATGGGCATGTTCGAGTACGCCAGCTCACTGAAATTGCGTTTCAGTATGTCAAACACTGCACTAGGCAGTTCTGTGGTGCTCAGCTCAGGGCAGCTGCATAATGACTCTTTGACCACATCTCTCGCTTTGCCAGCCAATCTGCTCATAATAAGACCAGAGACATCAGATTGCAATTTGCATTTCAACCTATTCAGATAACTGCACATCATATATTCCCACTCATGCATGATAAATGAATCATTCTTGTCGCCCCTGTAAAACGGCAGATGTGTTGCATCTTGCTGCACTATCACCTCCAGCTTGGGCGCATTAATGCATTCACTAGCGTGCTGAGACTGGCAAGTTGGAATAGGCTGCACATGGCTGAGCTGGTGTGCAAGGTTAAAGCTAGCTGAAATACTCTCCCTGGTTTTCTGAGCTAGATCTGATATAATGTCCCCTAAAGACTCAGGACTAATCGCATGCTCAGTATCTGGGCGTGTGACTGGGGTGGAGCTAGCCGCTGGACCCACTGAAGCGCCAATTACGGAATCCGCAGCATCCCCCTCCCATGACAACAAGCTGTAATTTCGGATACCCTCTCATTGTGATAGGTTGCTACCCCACAACCTCTACCCAATGGAAATGCAACATTAGTTTCACAGGGCTAAAAGTGTCTTGGCTAACAGTATCCTCAAACATGTCTGAAATGTAAATTGAAAACACATAAAACATGTAAAAACTACTAAAGATTAAATAGCCCCAGACACTAAAACCCTTAACAAATGACAAATGTTCAGGTATACTTCACAGAATATGCAATGAAATATATGAAATCAAATAAACTCCAAATAGTGCAGTATCTGCATTTAAACATAAAGTGAATGAAAGTTGAAACACTCTCCCTCGGCGAATGCACAGTATTACCTCATTTTAACTCAGTCAGTAGGCAGAGCTTCTCACTTTTCGTCCAGAAAAATGCACCAGCAGTCATTTAGTATGTACTAGACTGAAAAATCGATACCATAATATTTGGTTACCGAAGCTTTGTCACTCCTAGGTGGTACACGGTGCATCTCGCAAAGTCTCTCATTTAAAGTACACCTATGATGCACGAGAACCGGATGAGAGAAAAATTATTTAAAAAAAAGTAAATGAGGAAATCGCTGATATTGTCTACAGTTCCACGATGTCCTACTCCAAACATTAAGCAGCGATCCATCCCACACGCACACCCTCCGTATGCACGATCACAGTGTCCAACACGTGCGAAGCTGCGGCAAACCAGATGGAGAAGAGAACCAGGAGACAACCAGGCGAGCAAACACGCAATCCCAGCGATCGGTGAAGCGCTGATCTGATGATCCAAAATGATCACGGCACCAAGTGTGACCGGTGTAGTCTGTGTTGTTATGGTTTTGTGGAAATAATCGGACAGCAGGCAGCGATGGGAGAATCAGCTCAACATTTACTTTCTGATGAGAGAAAGAAATACAAAACAGTCTGTAAACTGTGTGCTCACCCTCCACAATCTCTCTCATGCAGGCACATGCCAAAAGGGCAGAGAAAAGAAAGTACAAGACACAGTAATAATAATAATAAAACAAACAAACAACATACCTGATGAGAGAAAGAAATAAAAACAGTCTGTAAACTGTGTGCTCACCCTCCACAATCTGTAAAATAAATCTGCAATGCAATCACCATGTGCTCAGCTCCAATGACAAAAGAGAAATCCCAAAATAACCCCCCAGTACAAATAAAAACATACAAATAATCAACCAAATCAGTAAAATAACATTATATACATAAAAGAAAAACATATGTATAAAAATTATTTTTAAAACCAAGATAAAATTAGATTTAGAGGAGCTCAAAATACACCTACCTCTCCCATGCAGGTACATGCCAAAAGGGAAGAGGAGGAGCCATAAACAGGAAATTAAAATGACAGGTACATTGCAGACAGAAAATTAAAGGGGAAGACACACACATATACAACCAGACACATCAGGCATACAAATGAACATTTTGTGTAATTCTATACATGAAACATATATAAAACACAGGACATATTTACACCTGTTACATGTACATTATTCCAAACTTTTGGCTGCCAGTGTGTGTGTGTGTGTGTGTGTGTATGTATATATATATATATATATATATATATATATATATATATATATATATATATATAATATAATATAAATTATATTGAAACACTGAAAGTGTAAATTTGCAAATGCTTAGTTATTTGCCTATAACTCACCCTCCAGTGGCCGCAGGGTCATGCTTTAAGGGCTGAGCAAATGCTCATTCGTTAGAGTAGAAGTGTATGTGGGATTTTGTGCATGCAGCAATAAATAAATAACTAAAAAAAAAGATCAGCCCTGAATCTAGGCATGATTGCCGATCACAGATTTAAGAAAAAGGTCTGCCGATTTAGATCGGCGACCATTTGAGCGGTGCACTCATAAATGTATAGCATGAAGAAAAACAATACCTCTAAACCTTTTCTAGAGAATGCTAGAAATTCGACATTGGATTCGGTGTGATTTGTTCTGCTGAAAAAAATATTTACACATCAGATTTGGTAAGAATAAGCTTTCAGGCTGTATAATTTTGTGTACTCTATGTGCTGTTGTGGATGTCTGCGTCATGTGTATACGTGTGTTTCCCTTCGTTCTCAGTGACGTAGATGTTACGATAGCGAGCATACACCACACAACTCGGCTACAAACAAGCCAGTGGCAGTCTATGATCAGACAGGCCAAATCAAAATGAGCTGTAGTATTTTTAGCTTATTGAGCTTGCGCTGGGAAGTGACCTAAAAAAAACACTGTTACCCCAAATACATTCTCTCCATTGATCCGCTCTCTACAGCTAGCTGTCCCATTCAGAGAAAACACAGGACTTTAACCAAGCGCATCACGCACCACACATAAATAGTTGTCTGAAGCAAAACACCGCCATTAGTTCTGAGCAGACTTCTAGGGTGAATCTCGTGAAAACATGTCCAGGCCACATTTCAGCTAAATATATTTTGCGCAAAGAAACATATTTTTATGACCATTTTTTGCATTGTGACATTATAAGCACATTTTATCCCCAAATTTTCATCACTGTAATGCTACTGGCCATGCTACTTTTGAGTTTGATTTATTATTTCCATTATTCTCAATGTTGATTGTCATTAGATTGTCATTACTGTAGTGCAGTACTTAAAAAAAAATACTGGAATCATTTTGTATTATTATTTAAATCAGTATAAAGACATTACAAAAAGACGAGAAAATGTGGTACTTGTTATGGAAATAATGTTACAATGCTAAATATCTTAAAGGTATAGTTCATCCAAAAATGAAAATTCTCTCATGATTTACTCACCCTCCTGGAATCCCAGATGTGTATGACTTTCTTTCTTCTGTAGAACACAAATGAAGATTTTTGAAGAATATCTCAGCTCTGTAGGTCCATACAATGCAAGTGAATTGGTGCCAAAATTTTTAATTTTGAAGTAATTATTATGACTCATATCGTGCCTTCAGACACAATATGATAGGTGTGGGTGAGAAACAGATCAATATTTAAGTAATATTTAACTACTGCTCAGTAGGGGGCGATATGCACGAATCGCCAAAAACAGAAGTAGATAGTGAAAGTGAAGGGAAAAGGACTTAAATATTGATTTTGTTTCTCACTCACATCTATCATATTGCTTCAAAAGATATGGATTTAACCACCATAGTCGTCTGGAGTACTTTTATGTTGCCCTTATGTGGATTTTGGAGCTTCAAAAAGTTGGCACCCGTTCACTTGCATTGTATCTACAGAGCTGAGATATTCTTCTAAAAATCTTTGTTTGTGTTCTGCAGAAGAAAGAAAGTAATACATGTCTGAGATGGAATGAGGGTGAGTAAATGATAAGAGAATTTTCATTTTGGGGTGAACTATCCCTATCCCTTAATGGTTCTTAAATAGAAAAGTACCATTTAATATTTCTTTCTTTTGATTTTGAGGTGAATTATTACCAGGACATATTTTTGGCCAGTTTTCAAGAATGAGATTCCATCTTAAATGCTGCATCAATAACAGTCAACATTGAATTTCATAAACCTTTCTGCTTGATATTTCCTTCGTCAGTGTCTCTTTCTTTGTATCTTATTTGTCATCTCTCTTCCTCCTCTGTCTGTATTCAGGTCAGGGCTGCGGTGTGTGTATGTGTGTGTGCTGTGTGTAACTGGCTCAGTCTTATGTAAGCCACACAGAACATGAGCTGTTGGCACCCCTGGTTACTCAAATCATAAGCATCAGGCCTACATTTCTACACTTACATAAGCGCTATGGTTTGCCAGAGTGACTGGGACAGTAATATGAAGTAACATTATGACATCCTAGTGCGGTTTGACAGAGAAAAACACAAATAAGTGGTTTAGTCGGTTTGGTTTGACCTTTGATGAGAGAAGTTGGATGAAAGTTGTTGCAGATTTAATTTTATTTGGGTACTTTCCTTTTGATTGTGTGTCCTGAAAATGGGGAGATTTGGTGTGCTGATGGTGGTGAATGGAATGTAATTATTTTCTGGGAATCAGGCACCCCAAAGAGATTTTGATTTAAAACAGGATTTCTCTGTGAAATGTAATCTTTTTTTTTTTTTTTTCTTCTTCATTTTTAAAGGCGGGTGCACACTGTACGATTTATAATAGTCCTTTAAGATTGTTGCTTGTCAGACTGTACGATATGAATGCATTGATATCGCCATGGCACACTGAGCGACATTATGTCAGACTGTACGATACACATCGTAGCCAACTGTGGTCCCAATCTTCCCAATCAGTGAACGTGACTCACGTTACGGGAGTGTTGCGGAATAAAAGCGAAACGGCAAAATTTGCCCACCACGGAGGAGCATTTTTTTTCTCTCTCTGAAAGTCAGGACATCAGCATTTCCATTGCTCCAATATCACCCCATCACAAGCATAGACTAATATTTACAAGAAAGATGGATTTTGTCAAATAGGCCCTATAATAAGACAAATACAGAAAATTACAGATGTTGAGAATGAACGTGAGTGCGGGAGGTAGCCTACAGTAATAATGAGCTACCACAAGCAAATATTCATTGTGGAAATAAAAAGACTTTTTATTTGTAATAAATAAAAATAAAACTTCTCTGTTCACATTGGAGAAAACAAAAAAGGTGGGTTATAGTACATCTTTCTCCTCTTTTAGATTAGTAACCTATAGGCCATGCAAAATTTTGAAAATTCATATAGGCTGATAGTACATCACACTTGCAAATTCCCTATGGATGATGCATAAACATGACATAGATTTCTATAATTTTATCCAACTGTATTTGCTGATTTGGATTAAAACGTCCCATAAATACTTACCAGTATAAACAGTTCAATCTTTCTATTTTATTTTATTGTTTTTTTTTATTTATAAATAAAATTGGAGTGTTGTAAATCTTAACTAAAGAAGTTTACAGATGTTTAAAGTAAATTTATTAAAAGTAAAATAGTAATTAAAATAAAGTTATAAAGAAAATGCAATGATTAATGTAAAGAAAAAAAAAGAGAAAATGCAATCATTCATTTATTTTCATTTTGTAGCCTAAGCTCTATATTTATTTAATTCAGAGAATAATGCTTTCATATTGCTGATGTGTCACACTTTTCTCCAAGTATTTTCTGCTTATTTATTTATTAAATTTTTATATAAAATGAAAAGAAGAGAAAACATTGAAAGTGCTTGAGTAGAGTGATAACTGGGCACAAATGTTGCTATGGTGCAAACGTGGGGCAGGTTTCTTTTGGGTGCGAGAGAGGAGCGGAATATCTCATCTTGCCGTCGTAATAGCAGCCACACTATACGGCTACGATGCTAAATTTCAGACACTGCCCAAACTTCATCGGAGGCTGAAGATCATCGCAAAGACTATTAACTGGCAGTCTGTGAACATGTCACACTGAACGTTGTAAGATTGCTGATTTTGCCCTGCGACGAGAGAAATCCTTTAGGATTCCCTAAATTTGTCTCAGACGGCAGAATCGTGGCCAAAATCGTACAGTGTGCACCCGCCTTAAGCCGTGTCAGATTATTATTTTTTTTTTTTTTTTATTATTCTTTTCAATAGAACAGCTGTTTAACTAAAGAAAAACATAATATCAATTACAGTATACAGATTATTATTATTATTTCAATTTTAAAACAGTTATACTGTACATAACATTTACTTGCTTTAATGTGACACTTGGGGAGACATGTTTATTTTATTGACACCAACAGTATTGAAAAGTAATATTACAGGATAAAGATGGTTACCCTAAAACTCTTCGGGTGAACAAGCCAACATCTACAGTTCCAATGGGTAATACTGTAGTACTTTTTCGGCACAACGTTGTTTGGACATGTTAACATAATAATGCCACGTTTTTTGTTATATTAAATATATTATTTTTTTATTTTATTTTCGGAAATTTTCTGTGGTAACACCATTTTTTTTTTGTACCATAGTAACACAATGAAAGATTAGGAGTATCATGATTTGTTACTGGCTATTTAGTCGTCACTGTAATCCAGAGTGACTTACAGTGCTTTATTTCCCAGAATAGTCCCCCTCTAGGACTAAAGGGCACAATGATGATATAGCAGAAGTTCAATTACAGTAACTTTTCATTTCCTTTAGTTGAAATAAAATGTGCCGCCTTTGTGTTAGTGAATCGGATCCATTAAGCTATCTCAATCAATTTCCCCGAATGACATGGCAATGATTCAAACCACAAGTACAGGACATACTGTATCAAGATTATCAGTAAGGACCTCTTCTGTTTTGTATTATGATCAATTGAGAACAGAAACAGAAATAGTGTGGCCAGATACAGAAAACAGTGTGCAGGTAAAATATCACACATATTGTTAATGTGTTTTGTATTTGTTTGCACTTTCATGATTCATTCATAGCTCACTTACAACTAGGTTGCCATGGCAACATCATCTTTAAAGGCCATAAAGATATGAATAGCCACATCTACAGCACATCTCCTCATTTGTCCTCTCTACTTTTTTTTACGTTTGGACACTTTAGCCACTGTGTGTCAACCCTCTTTCTCATCTGAGCATGTACAACATCAGTAGGGAAAGACATCTTAAAATATGTAACACCTCATTCAGCAATGCCTTACAGTGTCCATTTTTTTATTTATTTTGCAGCTCCTAAAGAAGAAGGGAGCAACGTCGTTTCTGCAGAGACTGGAGCGCTGTGGACCGGTTACTGTGGCCGTACAGCTCAGGGTGAGTCTACAGACACATTACAACCACTGCAGATCCAAAATCTGACCTGATCTGACCCATCCAGATGCTCTAATGCCATCAGACTCCTTGGGTTTAATTTGCTGCTCTCCGGCATCATTTGATCTTAAACAGTACTTGGAAGTTCACACCACAGGAACACTAAAATCTTTAAATTATAGAAATGCCATTATAGAACTGGAAGACATCTTAAAATGTGTCCCTGATTTTATTACCAGGCCTTAGAAGAAGGCAGCAAATACTGTAGTTTGGCCTGCAGATGTTTTGGTGATTAGGGTGGGTGGAAGAATTAGTGTGTTTTTTTTTTTTTTTTTTTTTTTTTTTTGGATACTAGTGGATCCTTTATGAATGAAGAATGAACTCAGAAGAAGAGTCTCACTGTTACCATTTTAGAGAACTGCTCATTGATGTCTTAAACACACCATCAATTATCTGATCTCTAGGGATGGGAATCATATGGAGTTTAACAAATGAGACTCTGGTTCCTTAATTATTTCAAAAACAATTATTGAAGTACCTTTGTGGAAGCAAATTGGTCCTACATACAGTATATGCTGAACAACACAGTTTTTGCTAACATTATAATGTTTGTTCTTCTTCGTCGTCTTTGCCTTCCTCTTCTTCTTTTTTCTTTTTATATTATTATTATTATTATTATTATTATTATTATTATTTATTTATATAGTTAGACAGGGTTGGAACTCCATGATGGTGAGTAAATGATGACATCTTTTTCTTTTTTTGTGTGAACTATTGCTTAAAAGTACCAATCATCAAGACAAAACCTCATGGTTACTTGTGTAACCTCCGTTCCCTGATGGAGGGAACGAGACGTTGTGTCGATGTAGTGACACTAGGGATCACTCTTGGGAGCCCAAGACACCTCTGGTCTTTGATAAAAGGCCAATGAAATTGGCGAGTGGTATTTGCATGCCACTCCCCTGGACATACAGGTATAAAAGGAGCTGGTATGCAACCACTCATTCAGATTTTATGCTGAGGAGCCGATATAAGGTCTGGCCATTTCAGCGGGTAGTTCAGCATTGTGGCAGGAGGGACACAATGTCTCATTCCCTCCATCAGGGAACGGAGGTTACACATGTAACCATGACGTTCCCTATCTGTCACTCACTCGACGTTGTGTCGATGTAGTGACACTAGAGGTCCCTATACGAAACGCCACAATTGGCTGAACTGTGTTACGTGAACTGGTGGTGTGTGGTGGGCAGACTACTGTGTGCCTCATAGCCAGCACACCAGGTCGACACGTAACCTCCCCCAACATAGTTATGAGTGTTGAATGGCCCTTTCGGGACAAGTCGACTACTGAAGAGATAGACACAGGCTTAACCCAATTGTGACCTCTTTTCCCCTTCTCTTTTTCCACTCCCTAAAAAAGAAGGGGGATTATCCGACTGGGCCACCAGGACTAGTCGGGGGGTGTCCCTCCCAAGGGGAAGACACCGCAGAGACCACACCTCACCCAGGGGGGGATATTTAAGTGGAAGAATACGTCACATGGTCTTTCCGACCATGTGGAGAGTCTTCAAGGTAGATCCTACCCAATGGGGGAGGAGTTACTACAAACATGGAGACTGGGGCAGAGGGGCTCTGCCCAAGGAAGACGCAGTTTGCCAACAGGGAAACGAATTAGCAGAAGATATATATTGCATGGGGTTAGCATTACAGGGAACCGCCACATGCGGAGCACCTACCCCAGAACAGTGCTCTTAGTTAGCACGTGTACTGGGCCAGCAGCGAGTCTCTCAGAAAACTCGACTGCCACAGGGCTCGGAGGAAGTCAACCAGGGAACAAAACTTGTGAACACTACTGGGAATTAATGGCGCACATTTTCAGCTCAAAAGGAGGTGGAAGGCGCTATGTACAAGCGATACACCCGGCCGGCTATCCCGGGCTTATCCGCTTGTATTGCGTGCCACTACCTGGGATGAAACCGGTTCCACCCGGATGTTGTAGAACCTTGCAAGGCTGTTGGGTGTTGCCCAGCCTGCTGCCCTGCAAATGTCTGTTAGAGAGGCACCCCTGGCCAGGGCCCAGGAGGCCACTACACCTCTGGTAGACAGGGCTCGTAGCCCTACTGGGGGCGGCATGTCCTGGGCGTGATATGCCATAGTTATGGCGTCAATGAGCCAGTGGGCGATCCTCTGCTTGGAGAGAGCGCAGACCGCCTTGGCGGTTGACATATGCTACCGTTGCTGTGTTGTCTGTCTGAACTAACACTTGCCCTGGATCAACGGCCAAAACCTCTGCAGGGCGAGCAGAATTGCCAACAACTCGAGGCAGTTGATGTGCCAATGCAGTCACAGGCCCGTCCACAAGCCGGCGGCTGCGTGCCTGTTGCAAACAGCACCCCAGCCCGTTTTGGAGGCATCCGTCATGACCATGACGCGCCTGGAGACCAGTTCTAGGGGAACATCTTCCCGTAGAAACGAGAGGTCGGTCCAAGGGCTGAAAAGATGGTGACAGACTGGTGTGATGACCACGCGATGTGTCCCGCGGCGCCATTCCCATCTCGGGACTCGAGTCTGAAGCCAGTGCTGAAGCGGTCTCATATGCATCAACCCGAGTGGGGTGGTCATTGCTGAGGATGCCATATGCCCCAGGAGCCTCTAAAAAAGTTTCAGTGGAACCACTGTTTTCTATTTGAACGCCTTCAAACAGACCAACACCGACTGGGCGCGCTCGTTCGTGAGGCACGCTGTCAAAGAGACTGAGTCCAACTCCAAACCGAGAAAAGAGATGCTCTGAACCGGAGGAGCTTGCTCTTTTCCCAGTTGACCCAAAGCCCTAGTCGGCTGAGGTGTGAGAGCACCAAGTACCTGTGTGCGCACAACATGTCCCGAGAGTAAGCTAAGATTAGCCAGTCATCAAGATAGTTGAGAATGCGAATGCCCACCTCCCTTAGCAGGGCAAGGGCTGCCTTTGCGACCTTCATGAAGATGCGAGGAGACAGGGACAGGCCGAAAGGGAGGACCTTGTACTGATATGCCTGGTCCTCGAATGCAAACTGTAGGAAGGGCCTGTGTCGAGGAAGGATCAAGACGTGGAAGTATGCGTCCTTCAGGTCTACCGCCGCGAACCAATCTTGATGCCGGACGCTCACCAGAATGCGTGTTTGCGTCCGCATCTTGAACGGGAGTCTGTGTAAAGCCCGGTTCAGTACTCGCAGGTCCAAGATTGGCCGCAACCCACCGCCTTTTTTCGGTACGATGAAGTAGGGGCTGTAAAACCCCTTCTTCATCTTGGCCGGAGGGACAGGTTCTATCGCGTCCTTCCGTAGGAGGGTAGCGATCTCCGCACAAGGTAGCAGTGTTTTCGTCCTTCACCAAGGTGAAGTGGACACCGCTGAACCTGGGCGGATGCCTGGTGAACTGAATCACGTAGCCGAGTCGGACGGTCCAGACCAGCCATCGCAACGGATTGGAAAGCGCAAGCCCAAGTTCCACGCAAGGGGGACCAAAGGGACAACGTCATCAGACATACGGGCAGGTGGGGCCTCGCGGTGGGGCGGAGCTCGAGGTGCCACACCATGTCGTGGCCATGCTGAGTGTAGGGACATTGAAGCACTTACCTGGCTCCTTGTGACCACCCCCGGAACAGCCTGGGACGGGGGAGGAGGAGGCCTGTCCTCGTGACCCATGGAGACTGTCACATCGGGGGCGGATTTGTGCCACAGCTGGGCGCTCAGGGGCGGGAGACCGCCGCTGGAGCGCCAAACCTGCCAAATAGAGTGGTGGACGGTGGTCGTGATGATGGCCGTGCACACCGGATACGTGACCCAGGGAACAAGGAAACCGCTCTTGCTGAACTCTTGAGTACTGCAGCCACTTGGGCATGCAGCACAATTAAATGCAAAGGTAACAAAAAGATGGAGAGGTCTGCTTACCAGCTCCAGAGCAGCGGGTTTCGTCATCCCTGGGTCGCCCGTCTCAAGGGCACTTTGAAGCCTTTCACAGGTTCTGGGCGGCTGCGAGACGGGTGGCGTCTGCTTCCTGCGGTGGGCTCCATGTCGGGGCCGGGCCAAAGGGGCGGGCTGCGGTGGAACCGGTGCAGTCACCGCAGGGGGACGCCCTTGGCAACGTGCAGACGGGGTGCGGGATCTTGAATGGCGCCGGGGCAGGATATGCCGGATAGCCTCCGTCTACTGTTCCACCGTCTAGAACTGCTGGGCAAAGTCCTTGACGGTGTCGCTGAATAGGCCAGCCTTGGAGATGGGGGCAGCAAGGAATCGTGTCCTGTCGGCCTCACCCATCTTGACCAGGTTGAGCCAAAGGTGGTGCTCCTGGACCACTAATGTGGACATTGTCCGCCCGAGAGACCGTGACCTCCGTCGCTCGGAGAGTGATTTAAAAGTCAGCGCAGCTCCTGCATCAATCCCGGGGCAGAACTACCCTCGTGCAGTTCCTTCAGTGCCTTGGCGGCTTGCAGGAGAGCCATGGCGTGCAGGGGGGAGGTGGCTTGTCCAGCGGCAACGTAGGCCTTGGCCTTCAGAGACGACGTAAACCTACAGGCCTTGGACAGGGGCTTTGGGCACCCGCACCAGGTGGTGGCGCTCTGCGAGCATTGGTGCACCATGAGCACCTTTATCCACCGGGGGATTGCCGAATAGCCCTTGGCCGCCCCACCATCGAGGGTAGTGAGGGCGGGGAAGCTGAAAAGATTGGGACCGGACAGTAAAAAAGTGCCTCCCACGACCTTGTCAGCTCTTCATGCACTTCCGGGAAGAAAGGAACGGGGGCGGGCGTGGCTTTGAGCGGCGGCCCGGGAAAGCATGTCGTCATCTCCGCGTCAGCCTGTGACTGGGCAATCGTCCCCGAAGGGAGGAGCCCAGCTGAGGCTTCCGCGTCCGACTGGACAAGCCCGCTCTCCGATGCTGCGCTCGAGAGCTCATCACTTTCGTGGGCTCCGAATAAGAGGTCGAACTCGCCGTGAGACGAGCCGGCGGACTCATCTGGAAGCCCGATCGGGGCAGACGAGTGTGCTGGAGAATGGGAGGTCCGCGGGGGGATACCCGGCGGAGGCGGCCCCATTGGGGTCCCCAAATCGCCCCCAGTTCTAGCCGCGCTGGCCTCATACCCGTGGGTAAAAGGACCGAGGCGGGGAGCCTCTGGGGTGGCTTGCTTTCTTATGAAGGCGAGCCGCGACCGCATCATTGCCATGGACATGTCCTCGCAATGAGTACATGACCATCCACGAACGCTGTCTCCGCGTGAGCAGTGCCCAAACACGAAAGACAGTGATCGTGACCGTCAGAAGGCGAGAGATAACGAGCGCAACCAGGAATAACACACAATCGGAAAGACATCTTTAAAAAGACGCGTCTTTAAAAAGACGTTCCATGTGTGCCGCTCTTTTAGGGAAATATACTCTTTTAGAGAGATATACTCTTTTATTTCTGCCGAAGCACCCAGGGGCATTCTCTGCAGTGCACCAGTGCAGAGGGGGGAGAAGCCGCTGAAATGCGCTGTCAGATCCAGCAATCAGATCGAATGAACAGTCGTGGGAATTCAGCTCAATGAGCATGACAGTTCGGCTCCGAAGAGAAAATCTGAATGAATGGTTGCATACCAGCTCCTTTTATACCCGTATGTCCGGGGGAGTGGCATGCAAATACTGTACCACTCGCCAATTTTCATTGGCCTTTTATCAAAGACCAGAGGTGTCTCGGGCTCCCAAGAGTGACCCCTAGTGTCACTACATCGACACAGCGTCGAGTGAGTGACAGATAGGGAACTCTGTTCCGACTCTGGACCTTTGGACTACACATAACTACAACAACCAGTCAGCAATTACACTGATTTAACAATACTGAATACACAAACCAATAACAATTGATTCATTAAAAAGAACCAGTTCATAAGAGTCATTTAATTGCAAATCAAACTGCAAGAGTCGTTCTGCAAGCAACCTCCTATTGGTCAACGGGGCGAATTCCAATTTGGTCTCCACGGGAAATTTGTGTAGGGAAATTTCTTCACCACTAGAACTGGAAAATTCCTGCATTTTATGGATACCCACTGAAATGATTGTTTTTCATCTGTGAAATTGTGTGCTAAGGTAGATGTGACCAAGCCTTAACAGAACCAAGGCTAAATTAACACAGTCACTGTTTGGGATTGGAAACTGTATTTACTTACAGGTGTAAGTCTTGAAATGTCCTGTTCATACAACAGCTTACAGTAGCAGTTCGAATGCTGTCTGTATGAACGGACAACTGAAGTCACAACCGTATTCTAACAGCAGTAACCATAATGACAGTGACTAAAAGATGGCGACGTCCATAACACCGGCATGTCTTATCACAATTGCCGCCATGTTATTAAATAAATGAGTCCAATCGAGGTGCAAGTTCATCCGTCAGATCATAATTAACCGACAGCAGCTTTGAATGCTTTTTAACCACGTGCAGTGCAGCTTTTGTGTCACGCGGCTCATGCCTGTGAGCATCCGGTGGAAGACAGCGGCTGAATGACACACAACTCATTTCGCTGTCTCCTTGAGTTAAGAAACCCCACATGAAACAGGCAAGACACACGCGTGTACAGTGCAGCATGTCTCTCACTGTACATGATGTAACTAACAACTAGCTGTCCAGTACGGTTTCATTCACACAGCACAGGTTTGCAGAGAATGCGGTTGTGAGACCTGAAAATTTGATGGTGTCAGTTCAGTTATAGAATTAAGCACTCAAAACAGGTCTGACAACCGTATTCTGCTGCTGTGTGAACGTAGCCCAAATGTCATGAAAATCATTTAAGAACTGATTTTCAGTTCCAGCTGAACTCAACTCAACTCAAAACTCACTCACACTACTTTCTACCAATGCAAATAGCCCTTTGAAACACACTCACCTATTAATGTCACATTCTTTCATGCATGCAGACACACTGTCACTCTCATCATGACCTCATCCTCATTGCAGTGGTATGCAGTTACATACAGTATATGCACATACATTCAAACTCAACATGACCTGATTTCAAAACCCTGTTTCTGTGTTTGCACCAGAAGATGGAAAGCGTAGAGCAAGGGTTTATGGGAAAAGCACACCGTGTTCCTCTCTAATCTGTTCTCTCTGTGCTGGGCACGAGGTAGATTAAATCATAAAGAGCATTCAGTGCACCCTGCACACTCACACACACAAACACAAACACGTGTTATTTATCCATGCCTAAATAGCTCCCAGGAGAGAATGACAGAAGAGAAGTGAAATCCTTCAACCGTAATAAATAACATCTAGTCTAATGTGTTTTTCGTTAGCGTTCACCCTCACGGAGAGATGGAACAGTCGTAATTGGCAACTTTTTTAGTTTCTTCCTTTAAATGGCTGATTGTGTGTGTTACGGCCCGACACCACCTCTCCCCATCTCTCTTCTGGCATCAGGAGAAAAGTCACATGACGATGGCAGGCTCATCGGCAGCCATACTGAGTCAGCACTGAAACAGCAGAGGCTAATGGGCCAATGACATCATCACTTTGCTGCCAGCTTTTTTCTGTCTGTGCCTCATGAGCAGGTCCACACGAAATCTACTCGGCAGTTTTCCACAGAACTTAAATAACCGTCATGCAAAAAGTTGTACTCATACCTCTGTTTGATTATTAAAGGAATAGTTCACCCAAAACTTTAAATTCTCTCATCATTTACTCACCCTCATGCCATCCCAGATGTGTATGACTTTCTTTCTTCTGCTGAACACAAAAAAAAGAATATCTCTCTGTTGGTCCGTATAATGCATGTGAATGGTGATCAAAATTGTAAAGGTCCGAAAAGCAGCATAAAAGTAATCCATAAGACTCAAGTGGTTTAATCCATGTCTTCTGAAGTGATCTAATCAGTTTGGCTGAGAACAAACCAAAATATAACTCCTTTTTTCTATAAACAGTTGTCACTTTTGTGCATAGTTTTTCATAGCAAAAACATGTCTTATTTATTAACCTCCCATTATGCAGTTTAACCAGACGCCAAATGCAATGAAATAGCACTGTGCTGTATTTAAATTAAGTAATTGCCATTTTGTTCTGTGCAAACTCTGAAACACAGTGCAAATGCCTCCTTTCATTGCAAATTGTAGATTGTGCCTTATTCACAAAATGCAGCACTATTTTCTTAGTGCAATTAAAGTTGTGCCATTACCGTCCATAAAAAGCAAGTTGTAAACTGAGTTTTATTAAAATGAGATGTTTGTGTAAATTTGCATTGATCATGGCAGCAGTAAGTCATCAAATCATGATCAAATAATGGCAAAGAGCATAATAACCAGGCATTTATCCAGACTTTTTCTGCATTTTATGGCACTTTTCCACTGCACGTTACAGTTCGACTCGACTCGACTCTGCTCGCTTTACTTTTCTGAGCTTGCTTTTCCACTGCAGTGTAGTGGCTCCTCAACGTGGGTGGGATTATAGGCTGATCGTCATAGTTGTGCCGCCTCTACTGCCGTGACATCATCTTAAACGCGACACAAACATTACTGACCATAAACAATAACACGATCACTAGCTGTTAGCTACTAGCACATTGTGCTGCATAAAGCAGTTGTTGCATGGTGATTTTGCCTGGTTGTTTTAGAAGCAAGCTTTCCAGTAACTGGTCAACTAAATAAAGTGATGCTTTCAAGCAGAATATAGAGTTAACATAACAAAATGTACCATCCTCCATCGTGGATTCCAACAACGCTGAGTCCAGGGCACTCTCCCTCCCATTGCTCACCGGTCTATTGCCATAGATAGCGTCCATTTGGTCAAACCACTTCCACTTTCTTCCGTTTGAACCACTCCGGCTGTTGTGGTCCTTGATGGTTCTGCAGTCATTTTTACGTTTTTTTTTTACTTTTCCCTACACTGTTGGCAGGTCCAGTGGTAGCCGTGTGCAGCCAACAGATGAGACACTTCCTGAAAGACTTTTTCATTTCACATCTGCACCTCGTTTATTGACCACGGCGTGGTTTTGCGTGCAGCCATTTCTTTTTACAATTCGAAAGTCGCGTGAACAAATGATGTTGCTGTTGCTAACTTTAAAACTAGCGGGTTGATGTCCCGTGTTGCAAATCCAGTGACGCTGGTAGTGACGATTCTCTCTGACCAATCAGTGATCTGCAGGGTTTTGACATCACATTTAGTATCGGCTAGGCTCGCTTGGAACCTCGACCGAGGTGGTACTAAAAAAAGTACCAGGTACCAGGTACTATCCACAGTGGAAAACCCCCAAAAAGCGAGCAGAGTTGAGTTGAGTAGAGCTGTTCTGTGCAGTGGAATAGCCTCTTTAAAGAGCTGATTCAGATGTCTGGATCACAGTGGTGGAGTGGTACTGTAATGTCCCAGTAAAGTAGGCCAGATCATAGTCTGCTGCATCCTGTGCAACCGAACTCTCAGATCTGGTATGCAAAATTTGGAATTGTGTTGTACAATTTGTGTTCAGCACAAAATGTTTGGGCACGTTGGTGACATTAACTGATTCGCATAATTGCTTTAGTGAATCGGGTGCTAAAACAATGCAGACAGTGTGTACAAATAAACAACACTGCAAACAAATAAATTCAGATAAATTCCCTCCAAAGAATTGTGGCTAATTTACTTATGCCTTCAGCTACCAGTTTATGTGTAGTGCTCTCAACTACACAGTTTAAATCCATTCAGAGTAAATCTACTCAGTTTAAATCCATTCAGCGGGATTTTCCCTCAAAAGAAGCGCCGCTAATGCTAAAGTCTGCAGATTCTGTCTGTGCCTGCTCAAAAGGGGTGACAGATAGTGAGAGGAGAATGCCTCATTACAGTATCAAAATGAAGCAAACAAAGTCATTAAAGCTAGCACCACACTAGCTGATTTTTCCAGTGGTTTTCAGGTGTGTGCCTTATTTACATATTCACCAGCCAGACGGAGGGTTACAAAGCTCCAAAATGACAGAAAAACGTGTTCTGTCGCTGCTGTGGGCTCTTGTATTCTCTTCAAGTGACCAATGAGCTTCTTCTGAAGACTGACAAGATGTCTAGCTGATCTGATCGTTTTCATCTGTGATCGCACTCAGTTGCATATCATCACAAATGCTGATTGTAATCCATTGTGATTCTGTCACCAAGCATTTTTCCTGTGTTTGTTTTCCCTAAAATAAATGACTAATGAAATCAGAAAGCAGAGCCAGAACAGTCTGTTTTTATTGAACGTAATTTCTTTACTCACTGAAAGCTTCATGTGGACATACACGTTCTATGGCAAGCCTCAAGGGAATATAGATACAATCACACAATCACAAGGTAAAGTTACTCCATGAATCACATGCTAAAACAGTCTTTTACAATTGTGTATGCTCACGCGGTACTCATGTTATTTCGGCATGCTCCATGTGACAGGGAATCAGAGAGAGTTGTGGTGAGTTTGTATGTTTGTCACTCCTCCACCATTCTTAATCGGCAAGTGTGTCATACCTCTGACTGCAGAGGGTGAGATCTCAGCAAAACAGTCTGGAAGTGTGACACCCTCGACCAAAATTTAGTTGTTTGGAGTCTGCTAGTGTGGCACCATCTTAAGGAAGATTTGACTAGTTGTTGGTTACATTTTGTAAACAACAGCCTCACCGGTCTTTTCCTGCCTGTGTTTCTCTTTCCAGAACACTTTGTCTGAGATCACCAGTAAGCTTCAAGTGTGCACCCCCCACTTTATTCAGTGCCTGAGGCCCAATAGCATCAGCAAGCCTGATGTGTTTGACAGCTTTCACGTGTCGTCTCAGCTCCAGTATGTTGGGGTTCTGGAGATGGTTCGCATGATCCGCTACGGATACCCGGTCAGAATGTCTTTCATCAGCTTCCTGAGCAGGTGAGAACCCCCTCAATCAAAACCTCAATGAGGCACTGATGTGATTATATTGTTCCATTATTTTGAAGTTATAAAGGCACAAATCCCATGTTCTTTGGAAAGAGAACTATTAGATATGTTAGCTAATAGTTTGAATAGCTAATGGTAACTATTATCTACCGCAAAGTTGTTATAGCATGGAAAGTACCTTTGAATGGGGATTTTGACCTGTCTCACCTCAGTGGTCTTAACTTTCTTGACTCTATCAAACAATGCTTTATTATTATTATTATTAATATTCCACTTGTTACAGTTTTTTTTTTTTTTAATAATGTGAACTTATTTTTATTATCAAAAACACAAGTTGCTGTGTCCCACATTCCTTAACATTGTGACACCCAGAAAGTTACATAATTTGGAATGTTTCTATAGCATGGCAGCAAGGCTAGCAAATAATCCCATTTTTGATTTGTTTTTTTTTTTTTAACAAATGTCAGTGTTGACTGCATAAATCAAGTTAAAGCATTCAGCCCAATCATTTTTAATTTGGGGGAAATATAAGTTTACTAGAGGCAAAGCAACCATTGTAACTTTTAGAAATTTCCGATTGCCTCCTGCCCTATTTTTTGGGAGATAACCATTATGTTTTAAAAGTTCCGCTTTATTTGTCAAACACGCAAGCAGTAACATGTATTTCTAATATAGGTGGCACGTTACAACTACTGGGAGAACATTACGTCACCTTATTAATACTAACATCACACTTTTCCCTCTGAGCAAGGCACTTAACCAAAGGCATTGTAATAATTGTTGATGCACTGAGGAAAATCAATCTGACTAAATGGGTTTTGTCTTTATCCAAAATATTTTTTTGCCAAGAGTATTCTTGTTCACAAAGGAAAGCAGAGCAGAAAGAGAGATAATTCCTTGTATTAAATTAAATTCTATTTATACAGTAAAGGTGTGAATCTGTAACCTGAGAAATTCATGATAAGCATCCAATGATATTGAGGCCATATACTGTATATGTTGCTTAGACAAAAGGTCAATGAGAATTTATCACTTAGCGGAATTAGGAGAGGGGCAAGGGGCTTCAGGTTAGACAAAGCTGTTCAAATATTTGGCACTATGTGGTTAGAGGTAGAAATAAGATAAGTCTTTTTACCACCGTCTTTTTTTTTTCTTCTCACACCTTTACTGTATAAATATAATTTAATTTAATACAAGGAATTCTCTCTCTTTCTGCTCTGCTTTCCTTTGTCAACAAGAATACTCTTGACAAAAAAAAAAAAAAATTTATGTCATTACTGTATTGTCAGTTGCTTTGGACAGAAAGCGTTCAAGTGTCATATCAAGTTGTAATATCAAGCATTTCAAATCTCAAGTAAGTTTTCAATGCAGACAGCATTTCTATCGTACAATCAGACAAAGTGAGATGGTGTCGTATGTTAAACTCTACTGTTTCTAAATGCTCAGCACTAGAGGTTTTCACTGCAACATTTCACTCCATTTCAGCCGGGTCAGACAAGGTAAAGAGGCATTCTGAGTTAAATATATCATAAGTGCACTTTCTCAGATGCTGTAATGTGTCTGCCTGACTCTAGCTGTCTGCACTGTACATTTAAGATGGCTTTCAGTTCAACTGAGGTGATGATGCACAACAGTCTATATGGAGTGAGTAAGTGAGTATGTAGGTGCTGAGAGCAAAGTCTAGGGTGCAATACTGGTCTCGCACTATGATTAATGGTGATAGGCAGCAGTGCAAACTGTTTCTTTGTGCAGCCACTTTTTCTGATGGGGTGATAATGAGGCAGTTTTGGAGAGGATGAAGTGCTCTCGCTTGGGTCACCCTGTTCTCAGCTCAACTCCATACAATTGGAATAAAGAGAAATGGGATAAAGCATCAAGGAGACTTTGGGGCTGGAAAGATTGGAAATTGGATTGTAAGGGGGTGGAGGATGTAATTTCAAGAAATCTTCCCCCCGCTTTTTCAGAATGTGAAAGAGGAAGATAAAAGTGTGAGAGAGAATGAGAGAGGAGCAGGCTGTTGCTTCTGTCAGGGTTCAGTGTGACTTTGGCTTCATCTTCATGTCACACTGACACTTCCAGAATAGGTTCTCAGCTCAGTGTTCCTGCTCTTTTTACAGAGTGGAATTTATTTCAGTGCAGAAGAGGTTCATAAAGTTCCCACTCCATCGCTAACACTTTCTTTTTGTTCTCTATAACACCCTCCCCAACTCCATTCCAAGTTAATTTCTGTCCGATGTTGACACCGAGGTTATTATAGTTTTGCATTTATAGACTATTATTATTATTATTATTATTATTATTATTATTTTTTTTTTTACTATTATTATTTCAAGTTTACTTAAAATTGTAGTTTTAGTAATGGTATTGTTATCTATGATATTGTATTGTATTGTAATCTGTATTATGGTATTGTAATCTGTCACTCACTCGACGTTGTGTCGATGTAGTGACACTAGGGGTCACTCTTGGGAGCCCCGAACACCTCTGCTTTTTGAAAAAAGGCCAATGGGAATTGGCGAGTGGAATTTGCATGCCACTCCCCCAGACATACAGGTATAAAAGGAGCTGGTATGCAACCACTCATTCAGATTTTCTCTTTGGAGCCGAGCGGTTGTATTCAGTGCACTGAATTCAATTCAAACTCAGTTCTCTTTACTATTCACCTAAAACTGCTGGATTTATGGTGCATTTCAGCGGCTTCTCCCCCTCTGCACCCGTGGAGTGCAGAGAATGCCCCTGGGTGCTTCGGCAGAGCAAAAGAGTATATTCTAAAAGAGTATATTTTGTTTCTAAAAGAGCGGCACACACGGAAACGTCTTTTTAAAGATGCCTTTCTGTTTGTGTGTCATTCCTGGTTGCGGTCGTTATCTCTCCGCTTCTGACAGCCACGATCGCTGTCTTATGTGTCTGGGCGCTGCCCACGCGGAGACATCGTTCGTGGATGGGTCTTGTCCTCATTGCGAGAACATGACCATCGCAACGTTGCGGTCGCGGCTTGCATTCATAAGAAATTGGGGACCTCAATGGGAGCATCTTCGCCGGGTAAACCCCCACAGACCTCCCATTCCCCAGCACACTTGCTTGCCCCGGTCGGGCTCTCAGATGAGTCCGCCGGCTCATCTCACAGCGAGTTCGACCTCTTATTCGGATCCCGGGAAGACGATGAGTTATCGAGCGCAGCAACGGAGAGCGGGCTCGTCCACTCTGACGTGGAGACCTCGGCTGGGCTCCCTCCTTCGGGTGTGGTCGCCCAGTCTCAGGCCGATGCGGAGATGACAGACATGCTTTCCCGGGCAGCCGCGAGCATCGGGCTAGAGTGGAACCCTCTGCTCTCCCCTGAACCCTCTCGGCTCTATGATTGGTTCCTGGGCCCAGAGCGCTGCTCACGGCCACACCCCGCCCAGGTCCCTTTCTTCCCGGAAGTGCATGAGGAGCTGACAAGATCGTGGGGGGCACCTTTTACTGCCCGATTCCGATCTTTCAGCTCCCCCGTGCCCGAAGCTCCCGTCCAGGGCCTGTAGGTTTACGTCGACCCTGACGGCTAAGGCCTATGGTGCCGCTGGACAAGCCACCTCCGCCCTGCATGCCATGGCTCTCCTGCAAGTTCACCAAGCCAAGGCGCTACAAGAGCTGCACGAGGGTAGTTCTGACCTGGGATTGATGCAGGAACTGCGCTCGGCGACCAACCTCGCTCTCCGGGCGATGAAGGTCATGGCGTGGTCTCTCGGGCAGATGATGTCCACCCTGTTGGTCCAGGAGCGCCACCTTTGGCTCAATCTGATCGAGATGAGAGAGGCCGACAAGGCGCGGTTCCTTGACGCCCCACCTCCCAGGTTGGCCTATTTGGCGACACCGTCGAAGTTCTCGGCGGTGAAGCAGCAGATGGTGGCCATTCAACACATCCTGCCCCAGCACGGCTCAAGACCCCGCACCCCATCTGCTTGTCGCCAAGTGCGTCCTCCTGCAGCAACAGCACCTGCTCCACCTCAGCCTGCCCCCGTGGCCCAGCCCCGGCGTGGAGCCCACCGCAGGAAGCAGACACCACCTGTCTCACGGCTGGCCGCCAAGAACCCGAGGAAGGCTTCGAAGCACCCCTGAGATGGGCGACCCAGGGACGAGGAGATCCGCTTCTACGGAGCTGGTAGACAGACCACTCCATCCATCCCGGTTTCATTTTTCGCCACATGCCCAAGAGGCTGTGGTACCCAAAACTTCAACAAAAGAGTGGTTTCCTTGTTCCCTGGGTCATATGTCAGGTGCACACAGCCGTCGTCAAGACCACCGTCCACCGTCCCATTTCGGCAGATTTGGCGCTCCAGTGGCGGATCCCCCGACCCTGCGCGCCCAGCTGTGGCACAAACACACCCACACCGGGTTGGCTCCGATGGACTGCAGGGAAGATGTTCCCCCTCTGCCCTCCTCGACCAATCTTATGGTGGGTATCAGGAGCCAGGTAAGTGCTTCGATGTCCCTGGACTCAGCACGGCCACGGGGCTCGAGCCCCCGCAATGTGGCGCCTCAGGCTCCACCCCTCCGCGATGCCCCACCTGCCGGAACGTCCGACGTGATTATGCCCTTGGTCCCCCTCGCCCGGAGTTTGGATGCGTGGCTTGTGCTTTCCAACCCGTCGTGATGGCTGACTTGGACCGTCCGACTCAGCAACGTGATTCAGTTCGCCAGGCACCCGCCCAGGTTCAGCGGCGTCCGCTTCACCTCGGTGAAGGGCGAGAGCACCGCTACCAGTGAGCCTACTTGCACAGACCCTGTGCAAGGTCTGGGAGGATGAGGAGCAGTTCGTTCTAGTAGCACCCTACTGGCCCACCCAGATGTGGTTTTCGGACCTCACGCTCCTTGCGACAGCACCCCTCCGGCGAATTCCCCTGAGGAAGAACCTTCTTTCTCAGGGATGGAGCACCATCTGGCACCCACGACCAGACCTCTGGAATCTCCACATCTGGCACTTGGATGGGATGTGGAAGACCTAAGTGGCCTACCACCCACGGTGATAGACATGATCACTCAGGCTAGGGCTCCCTCTATGAGGCGCCTGTATGCTTTGAAGTGGCATCTGTTTGCTAAGTGGTATTCTTCCTGATGCAAAGACCCCCAGAGATGCGCAGTCAGATCGGTGCTTTCCTTCCTGCAGGAGAGGCTGGAGGAGCGGCTGTCCCCCTCCACCTTGAAGGTGTATGTAGCCGCTATAGCGGCACACCATGACACAGTGGACGGTAAGTCCTTTGGGAAGCACAATGTGATCATCAGGTTCCTGAGAGGCACTAGGAGGCTGAATCTCTCCAGACCGCATGTCATTCCCTCATGGGACCTCTCTGTAGTCCTTCGGGGTCTACGGGGAGCCCCCTTCGAGCCCCTGGAGTCAGCTGAGCTTAAGGCACTCTCTTTGAAGACTGCCCTCCTGACTGTGCTCACTTCCATCAAGAGGGTAGGGGACCTGCAGGCGTTCTCTCTCAGTGAAACATGCCTGGAGTTCGGTCCGGGCTACTCTCACGTGATCCTGAGACCCCGAGCGGGCTATGTGCCTAAGGTTCCCACGACCCCGTTTAAGGATCAGGTGGTGAACCTGCAAGCGCTGCCCCAAGAGGAGGCAGATCCAGCTTTGGAGTTGCTGTGTCCGGTGTGTGCTTTACGCATCTATTTGGATCGCACGCAGAGCTTTAGAAGCTCCGAATAGCTCTTTGTCTGCTTTGGTGGACAGCGGAAAGGAAGCGCTGTCTCCAAACAGAGGATCGCCCACTGGGTCATTGACGCCATCGTGGTGGCATATCACGTTCAGGACGTGCTGCCCCCCGTGGTGCTACGAGCCCACTCTACTAGGAGTGTAGTGGCCACCTGGGCCCTGACCAGTGGCACCTCTTTGGCAGACATCTGCAGAGCAGCGGGCTGGGCGACACCCAACACCTTTGCGAGGTTCTATAATCTCCAGGTTGAGCCGGTTTCATCCCTTGTGTTGTCAGGTCCGAACAGGTAAGTTCCGGGACAGCTGGCCGGGTGTACCACTTGCGTATAGCGCCTTTCCCCTCCCATGAGGTGAAGACATACGCCTTTGACTCCCAGTCATGTTCACAAGTTGTGATCCCTGGATGACTTTCCTCCTTAGCCCTGTGGCAGATGAGTTTGCGGCCGGCCCAGTACATGTGCTAACTAAGCCCTGTACTGGGGTAGGTGCTCCAAATGTGCTGGTTCCCCATAGGTGACCCCGTGTGATATATCTTCCGCTAAATCATTTCCTTGTCGTTAAACTGCATCTTCCTTGGGCAGAGGCCCCTCTGCCCCTGGTCACCATGCTTGTAGAAACTCCTCCCCCCTCGGGTAGGACTTACCATATGACTTCTCCACATGACATACTTCCAACAAGACTCGGTGAGACCATGTGATGTATTTCCACTCGTAATACCCCCCTTCTCTGGGCTGGGTGTGGTCTCAGCGGTGTCTTCCCCTTGGGAGTGACACCCCCCGACATAGACATTAATGGCCCCCAGTCGGTTAACAAATTCCACTCTTTTTTGGGAGAAAAATAGAGGAAAAGAGGCCACGGCTGGGCTAGCCTGTCCCTATTTGTTGGGCAGTCGACTTGTTCCTGAAGGACCGTTCGACGCTCATAAGAGCGTTGGGGGAGGTTACGTGACGGCCTGGTGCGCTGGCTACGAGGCACACAGCGGTCTGCCCGTCTCCCACTGCCAGTCCACATAACACAGTTCAGCTAGTTGTGGCATTTTGTATAGGGACCCCTAGTGTCACTACATCGACACAATGTCGAGTGAGTGACAGAGAGGGAACGTCCTGGTTACTTTCGAAACCTCCGTTCCCTGATGGAGGGAACGAGACGTTGTGTCCCTCTTGCCACAACGCTGAACTTGCTAGGTTGCTAGGGAGGGTAGAGTCACATGGGGTAACCTCCTCATGGTCATGATTATTGGTTCTCACTCTCAATGGGGCACATGGTAAGATGTGCACAGATCGCAGAGAGTAGCATGAGTCTCCACATGCGGAGTCTCCGCAGTGTCATGCACAACGAGCCACATGATAAGATGCGCAGTTTGACGGTCTAAGAAGCGGAGGCAACTGAGACTTGACCTCCGCCACCCGGATTGAGGTGAGTATCCGCGCCACCATGAGGACCTACTAAGTAGTGGGAATTGGGCATTCTACATTGGGAGAAAAGGGGATAAAATAAAAAAGACTCCATTAAATAAAGAAATTAGAAATTATTTAGTTAAGGTGATCTATAAGCCGATATTTTATTTTTTTTTTTGCAGCTATACTCTTTTAGAATTTGTCTTTTTCTTCTTGAAACAATCGACTAAAATTATTGATGACTCATTACACATTTTTGTCCAATCAAATGCTCTCTAGTATACTTCAAGTATCTCAGTTTACGAAAATGTTTTTAAATCAATAGTTTCAGTATACGATAGTAACCAGGGTTTGAAATTAGCACCCATCCCTATAGGCAGACCGATATATCGGTTTTACCGATTAATCGGTGCAGTAGTTGCTTTTTTTGGAAATGTAAGCATAGTTCTAGCGGGAGACTCACAGCTGTACATCATCATACCATTATCTTGTTAGCTGCAAGCCAGTCATATATCAGCCATTGCTTTAAATGTCTGCTTACAATCTACCACTTTGCCGTTTCAGTGTGCCAACATGACAACCTCCACCTCCCCACCGCCACCAGTTGAGAATATATATTTTCAGTATTGTCTTTTTGTGGTTTGACAGCTTGAATGAAACCTTCAAGGCTACATAAAAATTGCACAAAAAATGCTGCCATTTCTAATCTTTCATTTTGTGCAGTTATATCACTTGTTACATTTTTACATTTTATAATGATTTTAAAAACTAACCGATAAATCTTTTAATCGCCCTTTTCCACCACCTTAGTTATCGTATCTGCAAAATCCACTATCGGTCGACCTGCCAAATGTGGCTACTTTTTTCATCTTCCCATCAATGTGGCTGGCGACCTCTCTAAGACATCTCGGAGTAACATACAGTGGTGTGAAAAAGTGTTTGCCCCCTTCCTGATTTCTTATTTTTTTGCATGTTTGTCACACTTAAATGTTTCAGATCATCAAACAAGTTTAAATATTAGTCAAAGATAACACAAGTAAACACAAAATGCAGTTTTTAAATGAAGGTTGTTATTATTAAGGGAAAACAAAATTCAAACCTACATGGCCCTGTGTGAAAAAGTGATTGCCCCCTAAACCTAATAACTGGTTGGGCCACCTTTAGCAGCAACAACTGCAATCAAGCGTTTGCGATAACTTGCAATGAGTCTTTTACAGCGCTGTGGAGGAATTTTGGCCCACTCATCTTTGCAGAATTGTTGTAATTCAGCCACATTGGAGGGTTTTTCAAGCATGAACTGCCTTTTTAAGGTCATGCCACAGCATCTCAATAGGATTCAGGTCAGGACTTTGACTAGGCCACTCCAAAGTCTTCATTTTGTTTTTCTTCAGCCATTCAGAGGTGGACTTGCTGGTGCGTTTTGGATCATTGTCCTGCTGCAGAACCCAAGTTCGCTTCAGCTTGAGGAAACGAACTGATGGCCGGACATTCTCCTTCAGGAGTTTTTGGTAGACAGCAGAATTCATGGTTCCATTTATCACAGCAATTCTTCCAGGTCCTGAAGCAGCAAAACAGCCCCAGACCATCACACTACCACCACCATATTTTACTGTTGGTATGATGTTCTTTTTCTGAAATGTGGTGTTACTTTTACGCCAGATGTAATGGGACACACACCTTCCAAAAAGTTCAGCTTTTGTCTTGTCAGTCCACAGAGTATTTTCCCAAAAGTCTTGGGGATCATCAAGATGTTTTCTGGCAAAAATGAGATGAGCCTTAATGTTCTTTTTGCTCAGCAGTGGTTTTCGTCTTGGAACTCTGCCATGCAGGCCATTTTTGCCCAGTCTCTTTCTTATGGTGGAGTCATGAACACTGACCTTAACTGAGGCAAGTGAGGCCTGCAGTTCTTTGGATGTTGTTGTGGGGTCTTTTGTGACCTCTTGGATGAGTCGTCGCTGCGCTCTTGGGGTAATTTTGGTCGGCCGGCCACTCCTGGGAAGGTTCACTACTGTTCCATGTTTTCGCCATTTGTGGATAATGGCTCTCACTGTGGTTCTCTGGAGTCCCAAAGCTTTAGAAATGGCTTTATAACCTTTTCCAGACTGATAGATCTCAATTACTTTCTTTCTCATTTGTTCCTGAATTTCTTTGGATCTCGGCATGATGTCTAGCTTTTGAAGATCTTTTGGTCTAATTCACTTTGTCAGGCAGGTCCTATTTAAGTGATTTCTTGATTGAGAACAGGTGTGGCAGTAATCAGGCCTGGGTGTGGCTAGAGAAATTGAACTCAGGTGTGATAAACCACAGTTAATTTATGTTTTAACAGGTGGGGCAAACACTTTTTCACACAGGGCCATGTAGGCTTGGATTTTGTTTTCCCTTAATAATAACAACCTTCATTTAAAAACTGCATTTTGTGTTTACTTGTGTTATCTTTGACTAATATTTAAACTTGTTTGATGATCTGAAACATTTAAGTGTGACAAACATGCAAAAAAATAAGAAATCAGGAAGGGGGCAAACACTTTTTCACACCACTGTATGACAAGAAATGCCACTAGACAAAGACGAGCGACACTGGGGCTAGATGTATTGTCAAATGTGTCATCATAATTCAGTACAGCCTCAGACATAGTGCTTGAACAAGAAGTTTCTCTTTTGTGCTTGTCTACTTTTTAGCCTCCATGTGTACGTTGCAAAATTACCATTATGATAATAACTATATGGAATTATGTTATTTTTTCTACAATAAAATATATCTGTAAAATCAAAATGGCTGGTAAAATTGGGGATTCACCAGCCACTGTGACGGCTGGGTTTATTTAGTACCCTGATAGCAACCCAAGTTCACATTCTTAAGGGGTCATTCACACTGAACACGGTTTTATCTCTGCTATTTTTCCATTGTTTTTCTTTGTAAACATGCACTAGACAGGATGCCTTTGACCATTGTTCCTTGTCCCACTCTTTTTCAGAGTTTCACGTTGGAATGATGTGTTTTTTAAATGCTGTGTGAAGTTAAATGGAACTTCAGCTGTTAATAAGGGGTCTCGAGACACCTTTAGCACAAGAATGTGTTTGGTCTAAATCAGCCGCAGCCCATGCATTTTAAGTCTAGGCCTTCAGTGCGATTCATGCCATTAAGAAAACACAGTTTCACAATGAATAAGACGCCGTATGCCCATCATACATTACGTGGCAGTCAACTAATAATACCAATTGACATTTTAAAAACACGTCCACACACGAAAGCCAGAACCAAGTAGGTCTAATACCAAGAAAATGCTCTCTAATAATATTTGCGATTTAAATTTTGCTTGCAATAAATTTTGTTTCGTCAGGGTACACGGTTACTTTTCAAAACTTAATCTGACACTGAATGCTGAAGCAGCCTAATTTACACTTAGAAAACTCCTGATGTTGCTATAACAATGCAAAAAGCACTTACCAATTTGCTTGAAGTGAAAATTAGTCCTCCTTTCCTGTTTAATTAATCAATCGCACGATCATGCAAAACATCTTAGGTTTTTAAATCCATAAGGATCTCTTTCTCAACAGCAATAACAGCAGTGATGACAGCCGACTCGTCAGCATTTCGCGCTCTTCGCTTTCAAATTATGTATGTCACTTAAAGCGTGATTGCGTTACTCAAGACCAGCTAGAAGGCCTGGACTGGGACATATCATAAAGACCACACCCACAAGAACAAATAAATCAATCTGATTGGCTAATGAATCTGACAATCTGACTTTAGATGCCTATTCACTTGCACTGTTGAGGGATTATGTGGAAATTCTGAAGGCCTGATGGGGTGGAGCTCAGACTCTTCAAACTCTAATCTCTTACTTTTTCAACTCTTTTGTTGCTCCCTTTTCTCCTGATAGTCATTCTCACTGTTTTATCATTTTAGATTTACTATGGTGTCTAATTTTCCAATCTCCTCCCTGCTGTTATTCTGCAGCATAATTCAGTGTGCTTTCATTAGAGGCCACCATTCTCTGTTTCTTTCTATCCCTCTCTTTGTGTAAAGGATAAAAAGATTACGTAACATTCCAGTGTGATAATGAACGGGACACTGCTGGTCACATGACACTGAAAGTTTCCACTACTCGCCTGTAAACATCATAAATCTTTCAGAAAGAGAGTGCTTGAGTAAGAGAGAGAGAGAGAAAGAGAGAGAGAGAGAGAGAGAGAGAGAGAGAGAAGGACTATGGACACTTTATCTTCATAGAGCATTTTAGCTCGTAGACTGTGCGGCTCGGGTGTTGACAGATTAAATGGCCCAGACAATTTGTGACATTGGTTGTGTTCAGACTGGGGATAAAATAGCTCAGATTCTCTTGTGATATTAAATATTGTTTTGACTATATGTAATGGAGCAAATAGCCTCCTGAAAGTTGTAGCGATGCTGTTTTTGCAAGCGGTGCCCCTTTTTAAAAAGATGGAATTGACATTTACCTCAAGATATTGAGCATGACCTCACCTGGAATAAGCTAGCAATTGTAGAGTCATCTTTAATACATTCACGATGGATGCACCATGTTCCCAAATGGTATTCTGGCAATTAAGTCACACTTAAAAATGTATACATTTAATTGTATTTGATATAAAATTCCCATGAAGTGTTGATCTGCGATCGTCTTACTGGGTGACATGGTGCCATGTGCAGGGTTTGTTTTTGTTGGAGTGTGTGCATGTGTATGTGTGATAGCATCACAATTAAACTGCAACAGGCCAGACAGGTTGAGAGGCTGCTGAGAGGAGGCATGCAGACAGAGTCAGAGAGGCCAGACTATTGTGATGGAAATTTGGGGCTTTTTCAAATGGGAGGTCGCCTGATACTGAGGTCAATTTTCCCAAAATGAGGTACGTTCTGCCAACATTATGTGTGTGCTTTATGACATTTAAGCTGTTTGTGTGTGTGTGTGTGTGTGGGGGGGGGGGGTGAGCATGCTTGTGTGCATGCACGCACGTATATCTGTATCAAAATAACCCTGAAATCTGATTGCTTATTTTTCTCTGCAAGGATTTTTTCATGGCCCAGTCATGTACTGTTTTTAAAAAAGGCTGCCCAATTAACTTTCAAACCTCCTCTCATAATCAGTTAGCATAGTGATTGAAGAATTCTTTGAGCAGGGAGGGGAAATCATTGTCGCTCACTTCACATACTCTGCACCCCACACACATCTCTGCATCGTATCCACACGCTAACTAGTGAAGGTTTTACTCGCACGCATAGTCAAACACAGGTCAGTAGTGGATTAAAATTACCACGCAAGGGTCACTTAATGCACGCTAGTGTGCATACTGTTGAAGTCAGAAGTTTACATAAACTTAGGTTGAAGTAATTAAAACAAATTTGTTAACCACTCCACAGATTTAATATTAGCAAACTATAGTTTTGGCAAGTCGTTTTGGAATTTACTTTGTGCATGACACAAGTAATTTTTCCAACAATTGTTTACAGACAGATTGTTTCACTTTTAATTGATCATATCACAATTCCAGTGGCTCAGAAGTTTACATATACTAAGTTAACTGTGCCTTTAAGCAGCTTGGAAAATTCCAGAAAATGATGTCAAGCTTATAGATAATTAGCCAATGAGCTTCTGATAGTAGGTGTACTGAATTGGAGGTGTCCCTGTGGATGTATTTTAAGGCCTGCCTTCAAACTCACTCTTTGCTTGACATCATGGGAAAATCAAAAGTAATCAGCCAAGACCTCAGAAAAAAAATTGTGGACCTCCACAAATCTGGTTCATCCTTGGAAGCAATTTCCAAATGCCTGAAGGTAACATGTTCATCTGTACAAACAATAGTACTCAAGTATAAACACCATGGGACCACGCAGCCATCATACCGCTCAGGAAGGAGATATATTCTGTCTCCTAGAGATGACCATAGTTGGTGTGAAAAGTGAGGATCAATCCCAGAACAACAGCAAAGGACATTGTGAAGATGTTGAAGGAAACAGGTAGACAAGTATCTATATCCACAGTAAAACAAGTCCTATATTGACTCAGCAAGGAAGAAGCCACTGCTCCAAAACCGCCATAAAAAAGCCAGACTACAGTTTGCGAGTGCACATGGGGACAAAGATCTTACTTTTCGTAGAAATGTCCTAATTTCTACGAAACAAAATGAAACAAAAATTGAACTGTTTGGCCATAATGACCATTGTTATGTTTGGAGGAAAAAAGGTGAGGCTTGCAAGCCGAAGAACACCATCCCAACCGTGAATCGGTGGCAGCATCATGTTGTGGGGGTGCTTTGCTGCAAGAGGGACTGGTGCGCTTAACAAAATAGATGCCATCATGAGGAAGGAAAATTATGTGGATATATTGAAGCAACATCTAAAGACATCAGCCAGGAAGTTAAAGCTTGGTCGCAATGGGTCTTCCAAATGGACAATGTCCACAAGCATATCTCCAAAGTTGTGGCAAAATGGCTTAAGGACAACAAAGTCAATGGTATTGGAGTTGCCAGCACAAAGCCCTGACCTCAATCCAATAGAAAATTTCTGGGCAGAACTGAAAAAGCATGTGCGAGCAAGGAGGCCTGCAAACCTAACTCAGTTACAGCAGTTCTGTCTGGAGGAATGGGCCAAAATTCCAGCAACTTATTGTGAGAAGCTTGTGGAAGGCTACCCAAAATGTTTGACCCAAGCTAAACAATTTAAAGGCAATGCTACCAAATACAACAAAGTGTATGTAAACTTCTGACCCACTGGGAATGTGATGAAAGAAATAAAAGCTGAAATAAATAATTCTCTCTACTATTATTCTGACCTTTCACATTCTTAAAATAAAGTAGTGATCCTAACTGACTTAAGACAGGGAATGTTTCTACGATTAAATGTCAGGAATTGTGAAAAACTGAACTTAAATGTATTTGGCTAAGGTGTATGTAAACTTCTGACTTCAACTGTATGTCCATTTAACTGCAAAACAGGCCTGTCTGCTTTCATTTTGTGTAGGCTATATTTTTTTTTATGAATGAATGTATCTAGAAATTTAGACTCAAAACCAAAGATCACAAATATTGATACTGTTATAAGGTCAAAAGCATGAATGGATGCTTTTAAATTTTATGCATACCCTAGTTCTTTCTTTGTGAATTCCTTCAATATCATTGGCTATTAAATACCATTCCCTTGCGGCAGATGTTCATAATGCTAATCCAAATGCGCAAACACACGTGTTTTAGGGGCGTGTCTTCAGCTTACCTCGCATGCCACCGATTCTTTATCCTTCCACTCTAGAACAATGCTCTCCAAGTTTGACCTTTCTCTGTGAATGGTTGCCTTGCCAACACACACCACAGCAGATGCTGAAAAGTCACCCAGACTCTCAGACCCTTTGACCCTCGAATTGCATCTCTCATTGGGTTTTCTGACCGATAGAGGAAAAGGGATTGAGCCATGGACATTTGCTTGAATATTATCATCCTTAAGCACTATCTTTATAGCTGGGTGCATGTGATTTAATTCAGGGGTCTTAAATGGTTATTGCATTTGAAAATCTAAGAACTAACCCTTTTAAGCAGGCCATCAGAAATGGCTTGTCTTTGTGGTTTTTGCAGGCAACTTTCCAGTACAGGCATTAGTGGGCATCATGCTATAACACATCAATCATGCAGCAATAATGGGTGCACTGAGTTCATCTGCTGTTTCCTATGTGGAGGACAATGTTGTTCTGTGGGGCTGTGTTGCAGATACAGAGAGCTGGTGGACACCATCCTCACCGACAGGAAGAAGGTGTCCGCAGAGGAGAAGTGCCGCCACATTCTGCAGCATTGCAAACTCCAGGGCTGGCAGGTGAGTTACCAAAGACATCTAAAAAGCTTTAGGGAAATGTCCATGAGGGCTCTGTTCCAAAAAAATAGTGATCTGGCAGCGTCCTACCCCAAATGGAACATCATAAATGGCAGATTTGGAAGATTCTACATAGCCAGACAACTAATTTGTCATACTAATTTCAGTAGAGTTTGAAAATAACAACAGAGTTAGCTTAGCTTCTTGCTAAGCTAATGATGCAATGCTTGTGCATAATAATACACAGCACACACAAATATTGGGTAAAATGTTCAGGGGAGAATTCACTAAACAGTTGCGCCACTTTTGCTGTTTTAATTCAGCACTAAAACCTCTGTCTTATTTACTAACCACCTGCAAACTAGTTTAAGCTGACGCAAAATTTGCGCTGCATTTTGAGTAATTAAATTCATTCATTGTCATTCCATTCCACGCAAACACACCTTCTTTCTATGTAAAGTAGGCTTATTGAAGACTGCGCTTCATTCACAAAAATTGCCAGACGCAATTTACATCGTGCTAATACCACCAGATTAAAGCAGGCAGTAAAATTTGTTTTATTTAAAAGAGATATTTGTGTATTTTTTTTTTAATCAATTATATCAGCCGTAATGAAAAATTATTGAGATCGTAGTGTGCTGTAATCTGGCATACATCCAGATGTGCGGTGTATTCATGCACACTTTCAGCATGTTAAATAGATGATTCAGGTGTCAGTTTGTATTTAAAGTTAACAATTGTAATCAATAATTTTCAGTATTATTTTGAATTATAAATATATTTAAAATCAACATTCACTGTCTACATCCGCAGCTCACTACTGTAGGTTTTGGAAATGATAAGTTTTGACTCACCTTTTCCTCTTACTCTTTCTCACATGTTCAGATGGGAAACAGTAAGGTGTTCTTGCGATACTGGCAGGCTGACCACCTTAATGACCGCTGCCATCAACTGCACAGGAAGATCATTATCTGTCAGAAAGGTAAAGTGACCACTAGAGAGTACTGTATGTGGTTAAGTGATCAGTGGATATGTATTTTTTCTTCACTAATGCATGTGTGATTCAGTGGTACGCGGCTGGTTGGCCAAACAGCATGCACGGCGCAGACTTGCATCTCGGCAGCAGGAGCATTGCAGCATTCAGCGCTTCCTGCAGGAGGTGGAGGATTTTGGTATGCGCGCGTACGACAGCCTGGTCATCCAGAATGCAGCCGATATCGCACGGGAGAATGACCGCCTCCGGGGTCACATCAACGCTCCACTGTTGGGCGAGCGGCCAGAACCTGTGGGCAAAGAGGAGGACTCACCCAAGAGGTGAAATTCATAAAGATTCAGGACCACTGACTGTAGTATCAATCACAGCCACTGTGTAATTTGTGCATTATGAGGTCCCAAAACAAGGAATGAGGACTGGTCTGTCAGGGTTTGGGGGGGTGGGGGTCTGATTGGGGGGTGCACAGAAAATATATAAAAAAGAGTGCATATAGCACAAAATGGACACTGAAAGTAGGCAGTGCCAAGATATAAAACTCCATCACTCTGTTTAAAATGAGCTCCCTACATTGCAAATAGCATGATGTTTGGCTTTTGACGTGTTCTTTTAAATTATGGTGTGAGTGATCTAGCGATCAAACAATGGCATAGCGTTACATTGGCGGTAAGTTTTACAATAATTTGTATTGCTTGGAAAAAGGATTCACTTTGCGAATTAAAAACAATGGCATCATAGCGTATGTGCCATGACAATATGTGACACAGACTACACATACACTGCAAAAAAAATAAAAATAATCATATACGTAATGAATATATTTAGTCTTTTTCCAGTAAAAATATGAGAAGCAAAAATGCATGTTTATGTTTAAAACAAGTGAAAATCTGCATCACTGTTTTTTGTATTTTTTTATTAAGGTGACATTCTAAGTTGCTATCAACATCTGTATATACGTGAGTTTTATATATAAATACATAATAGCAGAAATTTCTTTCAAAAGTGTACGTGTTGACTGATCCACTAATTTAATTGCTGGATTCATTTCCGGAGGTCCCAGATCCAGATCCTGCTTGTCCCAGCACAAACTTAATCCCTCATCTGAGGTTTCCAGACAACTATGTATAATTTAGCTATACGTGGGGTAATAAGGTTTATACTGTAAGTTGGCTTGCCTGTCCCTATTGTTTAATTGGTTTTGAAATTAAATGAATAGCAAGAAAATAATTCAATTCAGATAGTCTCTTTAGAGGATCTCTAACAAGAAATCTTGTTTTGTCTGCAGAAATTCAATCAAATAGGTCTGTACATATCTGTCTGCAGTACAGAGACTTCCAACTGAACAATTGTATTATACACTCTAACAGTCCAAATTACACTGCCTGGACAAAAAGTTGCATACTCTAATATTTAGTTGCATACTCTAATACAAAGCCTTAGCTTTGATTGCTTTTTCAACAACCTTATGCAACGTCACAACATTAATTTCCATCAAGAGTTGCATTCATTTTTAGCCGAGATCTATAGTCAAGTATTGATGACGGGAGAGTTGAACCACTCCGTAAAGTCTTCTCCAGCACATCCCAAAGACTTTCAATGGGGTTAATGTCAGGACTCTGTGGTGGCCAATTCATGATTGAAAATGATTCCTCATGCTCCCTGAACCACTCTTTCATAATTTGAGCTTGATGAATCTTGGCATTGTTGTCCTGGAATATGCCCGTGCCGTCAGGGAAGAAAAAATCCATTGATGGGATAACCTGGTCATTCAGTATATTCAGGTAGTCAGCTGACTTCATTTTATTGTCGCAAAATGTTGCTGAGCCTAGACCTGACCAACTGAAGCAGCCCCAGATCATAACACTGCCTCCAGAGGCTTGTACAGTGGCCTCGATGCATGATGGGTGCATCACTTCATGCACTTCCATTTTTACCCTGATGCACCCATCACTTTGGAATAGGATAAATCTGGACTCATCAGACCACATAACCTTTTTCCATCGCTCCATAGTCAAATCTTTATGCTCCCTAGCAAACTGAAGTTGTTTTTTTCAGAGTAGCTTCACTAACAAGTGGTTTTCTTGTGGCCACACAGCTGTTTAGTCCAAATCCTCTAAATTCTCGTCACATTGTGCATGTGGAAATGCGCTTACTTTCACTATTAAACAGCCGTGAGTTCTACTGTCGACTTTTTTATGATGTGATTTCACCAAGAATTTTTGTGATCTCCGATCACGATCATTCAAGATTTTTTTACGACCACATTTCTTCCGCAAAGATGATGGTTCACCAGGTTTTAATAATGACAGTTCTTAACCCAATTCCAATGATTTAAGCAATATCCTTAGTTGTTTTCTGTGCTTGCAGGCCAATAATTTGCCCCTTCTGAAACACAGTAGAGAAGCTACACACTGCATCAGTTAGGGTTAAAAGAATTGTTTCAAGCTGAAACATATTAATCACTGCAGTAATGATCCAATCATAGGCTCTTAAATATCTGCTTTTTTTGTTTTGTTTTTTTGGCCAGGCAGTGTTTATTGCATTGCCTGATTATATTAGATACTCCAAAATGTGCCTTTCCCAAATGGGTTCAAGGAAGCTATAAAATTCATATCTGGTTTTATTAGTTCTCCTTGTTCTTTTCCATGAAAACTAATAAGAACAGAATGAGTCTTGGTGTGCCACTGATGTCAGAAGCACTTTGTTTGATGGTGTTAGTGTTGTAGGGACTCTGCAACAAAGGAACACTGATCAGTTGTAGATACTGCACCATTAGAGTGGCACATACCATCTGCACTAAGCAGATACTGTAGAAGGCCCAACTCTTGTGCCTAAGTAGATTTCTTACGTATTGCAGATTCAATTAAAATCAATGTTTTAATCCAATAAGCTCATGTAATGCAAGACCTCCACTGATTTATCGCTTTATTAAAACAATCCAAACACATAGGACTTACATGGATATATTCTATAAACATACAATTATTTGCATTTAGGTGGCGCTTGACATTATCAGGGTCTCAAGCTTAAACATATGACCATCTGCTCTTATGCAGGGAGTGGCTTCTTGTTTTTCAAGACATGCACACATATTCACCACAAACATTCAGTTCTTTTAGCATCACTAATGGGGGGGTGGGTGGGGCTTGAATGATGGGGGTTTCATAGCCAATCTAGATGTGCCACGCTCAATCAGTGAATGAAGAGGAGTGCCATGCTGCTAATCAGAGAGAGATAAGACCCTCCCCACTCTGGGTTGGTGAAATCTCCTTAGGTTTTAAGTCGTTGTAACTCCTTACCATCACCCCCTGTTCCTGGAACACCATCCACCCCAACACACTCTCCAATGCTTCTCCTGTGAGAATAACAGAGGGTAGGCTCAGATTAAAGGGGAAATATCAAAGAAGAGTGTGCATGTCGCATTAAAGTATTACAGGAAGCTGCTTAGACTTAAACAATCAACAATGTAAATAATCTTTTCTGGCTTTAGTCCTATGTATTATCCTGTTAAGATTCATAATGCAATGCAAATTATTTGTTGCACGTTTTCTGGTATCGGAAAAAAATATATTGTGCTCTGACACTTGGCAGAGTCTTTGAAGGAATAGTTGACTCAAAATTGACAATTCTGCCATTATTTACTCACGATCATGACATTCCAAACCCATAGCTGTTAGTTTTTATGTGAAACACAAAAGTTACATTTTTTTAATAATATTTTCATAGCTGTTTTCATGCAACAACAGTTCATAGTGATCACGTCAAGCTCCAAAAAAATACAAAAACACCATAGAAGCAATTTAAAGTAGTACATATGACTTGTTCATTATATACCTAGTGTTTAGAAGCAATACGATAGCTTTGTATGAGCAACAGACCAAAATTCATAATTCTCTGGTAATCTTCCCATCTACTGAAGATTACGTCTAGCCACATTCGTTTCCAGATCCGTGAATGCTGTGTCAAATGGTTTTGACATTAGCGAGAACCATTGATTGTTTTTTTATTTTTTTTAAATGATTATTATTATTATTTTTTATTTTTTTATCAAAGACATCAACATGCTTTTTTTAATCTTGATGTGAACTGCGGTGACAGCGGTAGATTATCAGTGAATTAAAAAAAAAATTTTGGTCTGGTCTTTACACCAAGCAATCATATGAATTCATACGAATATAGCGGAGGAGTCATATGGGCTACTTTTAAAGGTTTTTATTTATTTAAATGTTGTCTTTACTATAAACTTATAAGAGCTGTGAGAATATTCTTCAGTAAAAAAAAATACATCTACTTTGTGTTCCACAAAAAATAAAAACTGCATATGGGCTTGGAACGACATGGGGGTAATTATTTTTATTTTTGCTTGAATTATCCCTTTAATAGTTCAAGCACACTATAAAGCAAGTTTATCTATTATTTTTTATCAAATGTATTTTCATTATTAGGGAAACACCCATTCCAGTTAGTGTAGTGCAATGAAATCTTGGCCAAGACATGAGCAGACAGCTTGACATAGTGTATTGATTTTATGAAGGTTGATACTGATCCTCTCAAATTTGGCAGCTGCTTAGCACCTTCACTACCAGTCCTACATTCAGACAGGACATATGCTTGCTTCAAGTGTAATGGTTAGTGAATGACTGAAAGAATGGTTGGATGAGTGAGTGAATTAATGAATGAATGAATAATGATTTGCTTGAGTGGGCAAGGGGAAAACAGTACTTGCAATCTTCTGCCTACAAAATTAAAATTTGTTGAATTATTAATTCGTTCATCATTTTGTGTAGGATTGTCGAAAAGAGTGGAAGGGTTAACGATGTGGCAGGCCGTGGGGGGAACCGACCAATCCGGCATTTCCGCTCTAGTTCTGTACCTCTTCCCCTGGTAATGGACAGTTTGGTACATTCCAGCATTGGGACATCAATCAAAGCTGCCCTTCAGCCCACGCCACACACCACTGAGGAGGGTAGTGGGGGAAGCCTTTCCTCCCTACGAAAACAACCTCCTCCCAAACCCAAACGAGACCCCAATACTCGGCTGAGTGCGTCGTATGAGGCAGTAAGTGCTGGGCTGAGTATCGCAACCAAGGAAAGCCCTGCTGAGGGTCAGGCCTCTCCCTCTGGAAGTCCACCTAAACCCCAGCTCTCACCTTCTGATCGTATGTATAAATATCAGTTCAATCACATCTCTAAATGCCTAAAAAATACACTACATTGACCAAAAGTAGGTGGACACCCCCTTATAATTATGCAATAATCATGCATATAGTGGGTGCACCCTTGGGTGTGAAGTGAGGTCCATAAATAAATGGTTTACTGAGTCTGATTTGGATTGTGGCAGATTGCACAACATCTTTACCGGACCTCACTGATGCTTTTGTCTGAATGAGAGCAAATTCTAGCAGCCATGTTCTAACATGTAGTGGAAAGCTTTCTCAAAAAAGTGAAAGCTGTTATAACTGCAAATTGAAGAACCAACCATGTAAATGCCAATGGTAGTGTTCGGGTGTCCGCATACTTTTATACATGCAGTAAATATTTTATATTCAGCATAGCAATGTCTTCATCTATTTCAATATTGCAATGAAAATTTAACCTGGTCCTCTAGTAAATAGCTTTGTCCTTTGCTTCCCAACCCATCCATCATCCTGTGCAACTACACCTCTAGCTCTCTCCAAGCCACGCCCTCACAGCGATGACTACAGCACTATGAAGAAAATCCCACCCCCTAAACCCAAACGCAGCCCTAATACCAAACTGACTGGCTCCTATGAGGAGATCTCTGTACCCTCCCCTGTGCGTCCCACAGACATGAAGCTGGTCAGCCTGGCACGAGGAGGCCACTGCTTGGGCCTCATCCAACGAGCAGCATCTGCAGATGGCCCCCACTCTTCTGTGCTAAGCCTCTACCCCTGCCAGGATGAGGAGGATGTGTATATTGAGATGGTGGGGGCCTCACGAGCCCTCAGCCTGGCTGACTCTCACAGCCCTGACCTGGGCGAGGCAGTATACGAGGAAATGAAATACTTCTTACCTGATGAGGTGGGCTCAGCTCCAGTCGTCAAGCCTGAAACTACCAATCCAACTCCCCTACCTGCCCCAGTGCTGGAACCCAAGAGGCCTGTGACCCTGACAGGCAAGCAGCAGAGCAAAGATGGGAAAGCATGTGACATTCCTGCTCCTTTCCCCAACCTCCTTCCACACCGACCCCCACTTTTGGTCTTCCCCCCTTCCCCCGTAACCTGCTCACCCACCTCAGACGAGTCCCCACTCACCCCTCTGGAGGTGAAGAAGCTCCCGGTGTTTGAGACCAACCTCAACTACAGCAGCCAGGATGGAGGTAGTCCACTGTCACCCCAGTACGCCCGCCAAAGGGCTGACTCCTCCCCTAGTCTGTCCGTCTTAATGCCAGACAAGTCCACTCCGCCCTTGACTCCTCCACCCCCTCCACCCCCTCTGGCAGTACTTCCACCTCCCTACCGCCCCCCTTCTCACTTCCCCTTTCCCCCTGAGCCAAACTTCCTGGTTCTGACCCGTGCAGCATCTGTGGCTACCACCGATTCCCCCAAAGTCACTCATAAAATGGGCCATGGTCTGGCAGAGACGCCCCCAAGCAGTGCTAAGCCTCCCTACTCCCCAGTGAAGTCCTCGCGGCCAGAACCGCGCAGAGCTCACTCCTGTTCCTCTTCTCCTCTGCTCTTTAACCCCGCTAATGTGCGAGCCCTCACCAGTCCCCTAGATGAGCTCAACACTCTATTCAGCTCAGGGCGCAGCCTGCTCCGCAAGTCCACCACGGGAAGAAAAATACGAGACAACGGTAAGTTTTTCTTTGTGTATGGTACATGCATTTTAAAGGTGCAGTTTGCGCCATTAGTGGCACAAAATGAAATTGCAAAAATAATGACTGTTTTTAAACAAGTTTCTAACACTCATTAAGTCTTCCATTGTTCATAAAACATGTAGTGCCACCCCAAAGCTGGCCAATGTCTGTCAGGCCACTCAGACAAACTATTTTGAAAGTGCCACAGAGCCACAGCATTTACACCTTTCAGAGAAATCAACATACTAATGGCTTACTTAAAGTTGTCTGCATGTTAAACAGAGATAGGAGAAAGTATTTTCAGATAACAAAAATTACACACATGACTTCTAAGCTGTTGCATTACATCCACCAGCCACTTGAATCAAATTTTAACCTATTTTTCCTGAATAGGTTAATATAGCCCATAATATAGCTTTACAGCCCATCGAAGGAGTTTGCGCTCACCAGCACACATGGTCATGCTTAATTTGCTGCAGGAGGATGAAAATAGTCTGGCCAAATTATATAAACTTTCCCAGCAATCTTTTGGTTAAATGTCATTTCATATATGTGGTTGTTGAAAGGCACATCCTGTTTAGTATTTAGTATATGGTTTTTCTTGACTCATCCAGTGCCAGGCTTTGTGTTTGTCAAAAATGGTGAGGTCAGTGCTGATAAAACAGACATTTACCATAAAAGCCACAGCACTCTCTCAGAAACCCATTGTGCTGTAGGCAGATTTTTTATGTAAGAATGAGGTTTAGGCCTGGCTGTGTGTGCTGCATCTGCTCTGGATCCGTTTTGTTACTACACCACAGCAGCCTTATCCAACAACTGCCCTTAAAGAAAGAGATCACCCATTAATGGAAATTCTGTCATAATTTACTCACTCTTATGCCACTCCAAACCTTTATGACATTCTTTCTTCCATGGAACAAAAAAGAGAAAATTTTGAAGAATTATACTAGTCGCTTTTTTAATCCTTCAGCTCGTTTTATTCTTAAAGCCTCATGCTGCCTTCATGTGCTATCGGAATGATCCTACTTCCCACTTCTGAAGTGGAGTCTGTCGTGTTCAAGTGCTTTGTTGTTGGACGGGAAACATGGAGGATGCCAAGGTTATTTTTGTATATTTCTTGGGGAACTATACTATTATATACTATAACTATACACCACAATACCATCACACAATCTCTGTCAGGTTGCTGACGATGATGGAATTTTGGACAAATACATGCTCTTTCCTCTGTGTAAACATGAACAATATGCATCAAATGGTTGCTGACATACGTAAATGTATATGACCGAAACAGCAAACACTAACAATTAGCTTTATTTAGAAAAATGAATGAAACCCATCATTCATCACAAAAACCGTACTCTCCTCTGCCATGTTGAAAGTTTACATCTCCTCCCAACTGCGAAACTCGGGTAACAAAATGATCTCAGAGTTTCCGAGTCACAATTACGACTTAAAGCGATCGTTTAAGTGCAACTTCTGAGTAGGAAACTCATTTACGATAATTCCAATAGCACTAGAAGGCAGCATCAGTTTATTTATATATATTTATTAATGATATACCGTATTTTCTGGAAATAAAGTCACACCTGAATATAAGTCAATTCAAGTTAAGTCATTTTTATTTGAATAGCGCTTTTCACAACACGCATCGTTTCAAAGCAGCTTTACAGGAAATCGTGCATTAAAATAAATAAAAATGAAACTGTAATATAAAGTCTTAGAGTGATCATTGCTTAGTTTGATTAAATATGATTGTAAATTGTGTATAAAAAATAAATAATTAAATCATAATTGTATTTAGAACCCCTGTGAGCAAGCCAAAGGCGACTGTGGTAAGGAACACAAAACTCAATAAGATGCTGGTTAATGAGGAAAAATAACCTTGGGAGAAACCAGGTTCACTGTGGGGGCCAGTTCCCCTCTGGCTAAACAACATGAATATAATGCCAATATTAGTTATTTGTGTGCAGTGCAGGTCATGGTTTAAAATGTGTAAATTAAGTAAGTGTTAAAGTAGTGTTAAAAAAAATAAAATCCGCCCGAGTCCCGACTTCCCTTCAACTGCTCAAAAGTCAGATGCACTCCTTTATGAAGATTAAATTACCTCAGGGAATACAGATCTAGATGCTATGTAACTCTATGCTGTATACAAATAAATAGCTTTTACTCTGTGAGTAAAACAGTATGGCTTATGTATTCTATTCATTCATTAACGTTAGAGACTGTCTATCTGTGGATATTTCTAATATTTGAACCCTCTATGCTGCGCATTAATTATCCAGTTCACTGACTGAATGTTTTTACTACGAGTGTGATGAAATGTAGAATTTATTAGAAAAATATTATTATAATTATTAATATATTAATTATAATATTATTGTTGGTACCAGACGAGCTGGTTTGAGTATTTCTGTAACTGCTGATCTCCTGGTATTTTCACACACAACAGTCTCTAGAATTTACTCCGAATGGTGCCAAAAACAAAAAAACATCCAGTGAGCAGCAGTTCTGTTGATGGAAATGCCTTGTTGATGAGAGAGGTCAACAGAGAATGGCCAGACTGGTTTGATCTGACAAAGTCTACGGTAATTCAGATAACCACTCTGTGCAATTGTGGTGAGAAGAATATCATCTCAGAATGCTATTCTGAGATATGGGTTGGAGCTCTTTTGCCGGCACGAGGGGGACCTACACAATTAAATCACTAATGTAATGGTATTATTTGAGGAAATACAGCACAAAATTGATTTCTTGTTGCATTTAAGTATCTTTAAGGTGAAGTGTGTGATTTCCATTTAATTTAACAGAATTACAAAAATAGTCACTTCAAGCTGGTTTCCTGAACACTCCCTCTGTTTTCTATTGGTCACGGCATTGTATGAGCCAGAAGTCGGCATGTCAGAGTGTCAAAACAAACAGTGCAATGTTTAATAATTACTTATTTCTTATAGTGTTTGTTACATTTCCATTTAGACTTAGGTGGTCTTAAAAGGTCTTTAAAAGTTTTACATTTAGCTTCATGAAACTGCAGAAACCATTCTCTCTCTCTCTCTCTCTCTCTCTCTCTCTCTCTCTCTCTCTCTCTCTCTCTCTCTCTCTCTCTCTCTCTCTCTCGGTTCAGTTTATGTGGGGAAAGACAGGGCATGAGGGTATTAGCTCCAGTCACATAAATATTACATGGACAAGAAATGATGTACCCATGAAATATAAATATCAAAGTGTCCAGGTCTGCTGACGATTGTTAATCATTGTGATGTGTGTGTGTGTGTGTGTGTGTGTGTGTGTGCATTTGTCACAAACTGGTAATTACAAGGGTATTATGCTATAAATGTGGTTCATGAGGACATTTCTAGTGTCCCCATAATTCAAATGCTTAAAGAAAAAATACTAAACAGGAAGTTTTTTGTGAGGGTTAGGTTTAGGGGTAGGATTAGGGTTAGGGGATAGAATCTATAGTTCGTACAGTATAAAAATCATTATGTCTATGGAGAGTCCTCATAAGGAGAGCCGCACCAACATGTGTGTGTGTGTGTGTGTGTGTGTCTGTCATGATGTGCTCTGTGTGACTCCATAGGAGAGGAAATAACTAGGATTACTGTGCATGTGTGAGTGAGTGAGTGTGTAAACACTAACCCATCATAACATTTGTGCAAGTAGCATGCTTGAGGAATATTTAGGAATATTTGTCTCAAACACACCTATTTCTCACTCAGTATTATACTGTTATCACCAACCAAAGATGTTTGGGCTTGATGATTTGGACAAAAAATGTAATTGCAATTATTTTGACAAATATTGTTATTGTAATTTGATCTGCGACATGATTAACAAAAAACAAAAAAAAAAGTAATTGATTCCTTTTGACCAGAATTAATTTATAGGCAAACATGCTCTACTGCCAATTAAAATAGTGTTTTCCAAAAAAAATCACAAAATAGATACACATCACATTCACATTTTATCTGTTCACTGTGTACTTGCTTTTGGTGACTTTTTGAGAAGGTTTCAGTCCACTTTTCATCATTATTCATTTGAAACCCAATAATAAGTTATTAGTAGGTATGAAATTATTATTTTTATTATTTTTTTATTTTTCCTTTTCTCCCCAATTTGGAATGCCCAGTTCCCAATGCGCTCTAAGTCCTCGTGGTGGTGTAGTGACTCGCCTCAATCCGGGTGGCGGAGGTCGAATCTCAGTTGCCTCTGCGTCTGAGACCGTCAACCCATGCATCTTTTCACATGGCTTGTTGAGCACTTTAGCACAGAGCGTGTGTGGAGGCTTCATGCTATTCTCCGCGGCATCCATGCACAACTCACCACACGCCCCACCGAGAGCGAACCATATTATAGCAACCACGAGGATGTTACCCCATGTGACTCTACCCTCTCTAGCAGCCAGGCCAATTTGGTTGCTTAGGAGACCTGGCTGGAGTCACTCAGCATGCCCTGGATTCAAACTCACGACACCAGGGGTGGTAGTCAGCGTCTTTACTCGCTGAGCTACCCAGGCCCCCAGGTATGAAATTTTTAAGGAAATATGTTTTTTCTATAATAATAATTTGTATTATTAATATTATTATTATTACACAATAGTACCATATTTCTCTAATCATTTCTTAACTTGCATGTGGCATTGCTATACAGTCCATAAACCTTCAAGCTTTTATTTTGGTGGAAAACTGAAGGGAGACTTTCTGTTTGTAATTGAGTTGACTGGCCTTGTAATGTGGTGAAATTCTCACATCCACTCTCCTGTTAACAAAAACCCAGTGCTATGGGGTTAGGATTTGGATAGTAACTTTTAGTCTCCAAGAATATTTGGAATTGTGCAAATGTGGAATTAGTGAATCTAGAGCACTGTAAATATAACACCCTCTCATGTTAGCAGACCATATCAAACTCGAGCACATCTGCTAACTCTAAACATGAGAGGGAATTTGTGTGTATTAAGCACAGGACTGCTCTGAAAACACTATCATGAGCCTCATGCATGCTAAGAGCATGTGTAATACATGACAGAAAGAACAGATTCACCCTGAAACCACTGAAAACACCCTATCCTGAGCCTCACATGTGCTTTGAGTATGTGTGAGACACTACAGAGAACAGAGCTGCACACATACAGTAAGTGCAGCGAACAGCACCTGCAGACTATTTATTTGTTTCATTAAAACGCAGTCTTTGCAGTTTAATAATCTTATTAATAATTTTACTTTGATTAATCATTCAGCCCTACTGGGGACTTTTAAAGAAATTAAAATTGGAATTTTGTGGATTTAGTCCATGTCTATTAGTTTTGAGGTCATGTATATTCTAGTGTACTACTAAAAATTGACTAAATTTACAGATATATGCATTTAAAAATGTACAAATTTCTCTTCTGGGAAAGTAGACCAAAAATATTGATGACAGTTGTCCAATCAAATGTTCTCTAGAATGAAAGTGTTCTATCTTGGATTTTTTTTTTGTTTTTTGTTTTTTTTAACCTGGTACAAAATAGAAAGTTTTAGAATTTAGAAAAATATAAAACAAAGAAAAGTTATGATGTAAAAATGAAGAAGAAATATGTACGATTCTAACTATTTCTAAGCCATAAATCGAATGTAAGCAAGTTTGTGACCATAAAAGGTCAGATTCCCTTGCTCCATTGAAACACATCAACCATAAACCCATTGAATGTTCTCTTTCAAACATTCTCAAATCATCCTAGAGAACATGAATCATTAGGGTTTGCACAGACTTGTGGAGTCCATGCCAGCTTGACTACATAGAATTCTAAAATTAATGTGAATGATTCAATTCTACATTTCACTCAAATTGTTATGCAGATAATTTGTGAGATAAAAAAAAAACAAAAAAACAAAAAAAAAAAAACAATGAAATTAGAAAAATTTAAAACAAGCATTTTTATTAGTGGTCTCAGACTAAGACCCCACTGTACAGTACTGTATCTGACTTTGAAAGACTGAAAAAATGAAATCAGAATTAAATATTTCTTAAACATTAACCTATTTGCAAATAAATGCTTAGAAACAGAATCAAAATAGCAGATGTTTAGTGTAATGGAATGTGACTGGTTTCCTCATGTGAATACATAAAATATTATCAGTAGGGGTCCCAGACACAAAGCTGCCGTTAATGAATCTGTGATAACCACTGATGCTGCTGTTGTAACAGTCAGATGCCATGACATGAGTGAGAGCGTGCTGTAATGGAAACAAGGCTTCTAATAGTGCATTAAAGGACCGGCTGACCCCTGTGCTATATCCATCTCTGTGGTGGTCAGATCCAAGCAGACCTACATGCCGTGAGGCTTAAATATCCTCCCCTTGTGCTTCTGTTCTCTCTCCAAATATCGTCATCACAAGACCCCATCAGTCCCACAATGCCTGGCTGGGGCAGCTGCAGAGGCCCCAGCAGAAATATTAGTGACTCAAAGCGGCAGGTGTAAACTTACATGACACGTCGACACCCTTATTTCTCATAAACCTGGAACGCATAGTCCAAAGGTCACGGTTAGGCCACCATTCTGCTTTGGACCTTACATGGTGCTTCTTAAAAGGTTCATCAAAGTGTGTAGTTTTTTGTTTATCAATGTTAAAGTACTTTTTCCTGTCCCAGCTGAAGATGCAGTGACAACTATAAGTAATATATCTGTTTGCTGGCTAGTGGCTGCCGAGGGTAGTGTTTGCGAGATTATTTGTGCAATTCCATTTGGTGCCACTAGAAGGACAGAAATTAGACACTTGACCTTTAAATTAATACATTTATTTACTGACTGTTTATCTTCTTTTTCTGCCATAGGACTGTCAAATTCCAACATAAACCTACCAGGTCGAGAGGATCAAGGTCCCACCTCCCCATCGCCACAGTTACAGGACAAAAATGCTAACAACCACACCTCTCCCAACTCTTCAAATTCCACCTCTGTTGAGAATGGCAACCAGATCTCCAATGGTAATAGCACAAGATGTCAGTGTTAGTGAAGATACGGCCACACACAAGTATTATTAAAAAAGTGTCAGGCTTGCCACCTTTCCAGTTGGCTTCATGATTGTTATTAAGCACCAATGTGCTAAAAGGTGCATGGCCTAATGCCGTGGTTCTCAACTATTTTGCTTCAGAACATTGCAGCTTATTTATATATTTATTTATTAATAATTTGCTTATTTATTCATATTAAAAAAGAGGTAGTTGTCCGCACACTGAAATTAAAGCTCCAAACTTTATTACAAAAGGCAACGTTTCGAACCAGTTAGGTCTTCATCGGGCATCTTTGGAGCTTGGAGTTTGGAGCTTTAATTTCAGTGTGCGGACATCTACCTCTTGTTTTGACATTCGTTTACATTTTTCGTCCTGCAAGTCCAGTTTGGTTTTTTGGATGTGCACACCTACTTTACAATATTTTCTACAAATTTATTAATATTACCATGAGAAACAGGGGTTTTTTTTAATTTTTTTTTTTATTGAATTAAACTTTGAATTTAGTTAGAATTAACTAAATGTCTCTTGAATTTGGATTATTTCTGAGCAGCCAGAAAACACATTGTGGTGGGCACAAGCCATGATAATCCTTGCTGCAAGTGGCTGCAACTCGTATTTAATGTAGCCTGGGTCATATTTTCTTTTTACATTCCAAGCCCTGTTCATGGTTTTCAGGGATGAGGGCATGTCACGCAACCTGTCCATGTTGGCATCTGCATAATTTGCCTTGCTTCTACCTAGTAACAGATGAATTTGTGCTAAAATACTGTACAGTGGTGTTTGATTTAATGCATAACTTTTTATGTCAACAACAAAAAATATAGGAAGCGTTTTCTTCTCTCTTTTAAAAGTTGATAAGCCTTATTTTGCTATCCTAACTATGGATGCTTATGTGGTTAGTTACAATTTTATTATTTGCATTTAGCATTGTTTTATTTTATTTTTTTCCTGCTGAGCGTGATACTATTAAAGCAGAACTACGAAGACCCAGTTTGTGGTCATGACTGACCAGGAACCACTGGCCTAATGTACATTAATCCAGTTATTCATTTCCATGAATAATGTAAGGAATGCTCAATCACATGTCATTAGCAGGCTCAGCCTTGCCCTGAGGTTTGTTTACCAAAGTGTGTGAGTGTGACATGCACCACAGACAGGAAACTCAAGAGACGACAGAGTTTGCATGCATGAGAAAATATTGGAAATAAAGTGAGAGATAAGAGGGAATGAAAGAATGGCAGAATGAGGGCAGTCGGTGGAGTGTTTGGATGAGATCCATAGAAGGGGAAATGGAGAAATGGACAAGAGAAGATGAAGTGAGTTGACCCAGAAGCTATCACTGTGGCAGTCCATGATTAAAGTGAAAGACCCTGCAGTTGTTAAAGTGATCTCCCAAAGAGCCATCCATTGGCCCAGGGTCTCACTGCCTCCCTCACAAAAACACACATATGCACACATTGCCCTTTTGTCCCCTCAGTGAGGCTAATATCTGTGTGTGTGTGTGTGTGTGTGTGTGTGTGTGTGTGTGTGTGTGTGTGTGTGTGTGTGTGTGTGTGTGTGTGTAAACTACTACATGTCACATGAGGGGATGTAGCAGAAAGTGGATTTTAGACATGCAGCTCAGATAAAGTAGTGACCTGTACACTCAGCAATTATACAGTATGCCTGCATCTTCAAGATAATGCTATATGAATAATGAGTTTAAAGGTGCCTACAGTATTCCAGTATGTGCAATGCAGGTGTGAATTTGGATGTGCAATCCAAAGGTGATTGAATTAAGAAAATATACTAGACAAAGTAACTAATAAAGTCAGGGTACAATTGGGCTAAAGGCACCCCTTTAGGACATTTTGCTTTCTTCTGGTCACATGTATCAAGGTCAAAAAAGATTTTTTATTTTTTTTTTTATTAAATATTGATAGAGCAATATAATTACGGAAGGTTGTTTCGATTAAAATCTAGTTTTAAAAAAAAGGTGGTGAGGGAGCCTTTTACTCCACAATAGGTGTAACTAATGCAAATAATTTTGAGACAGCAAGATGCTTTTTTGAGTTACAATTAAGATGATGCTTATTGAAAAAAAGTTAAAAATGTTCTGTTAATTTCAATCACATTTGGCATTTTATTACATCACAATTATTCTATAAACAAACTAATCTATATTATGATTGGATCAGTCAATGTGAGCCCACTTTGAATATCAAAATCATATCAAATCTATTCACCCCACTTAAGAAAAACAATGTGTTTTATATTTAAATACTATCCTTTCACTTATTGGCCAGTTATTGAAAAATATTTGATTTAATGACCTTAAACTAAACTGATAATCATAAATACGTATTTTGTCTCAAAAAATTTTTGTTAATTTCAGGGACTTTCATTAGCTACATAAATTTGCAACATGTAAAAAAAAAAAAAAAAAAAAAAAAAATATATATATATAGATAGATAGATAGATAAAATGACCTCAAAATCAACCTTTAGACACCACACACAAAGATCTCATGGATCAGGAAAATGTTCCAGTATATAGTGACAAACAGGTGTTTAGGAAAGTGCTGTGGTAGTTTTTGCTGCTATTTAGTGTTTTGGGAGAAATTAAAATCAATGGAGCCTTTTACCCCGCAGTGCCTTTAGCCCCGTTGTACCCTACTGGCTAATAAAGTGCAACAGTCTGGTTCTGGAAGTTACAGTAAAATCCGATAAATTTTTTTATTTAATTTTTTTCCATTGGGGAATTGATTATTATCGATGACAGATAAACCCAGATCTATCGTGAGCACTGAGGTTTAGGGCTGTCAAATTAAAATTCGAAATTCAAATATTTGTTGAATTTAAGAAAAAAAAATGCACATTTGAATTCTAAAACTGTGCATTCGAATTTTGGATGTGTGCCAAGAACTGACGATGACTTCAGATCAATCACATTCTTGCGCTAAAAAAGGCTAGACACAGTGCAACAAATACAGTTTAACAGAAAGCAGGTGTCTCAAGATGCTTTTTAAAGTTATTTTTTATTAGACACAGCATCTAAAAAAAAAAAAACACTAGACGAGACGCTGAATAAACAAAAACAAAACGAAACAAAAACATTCATCTAGCGTGCGTTTACAAATGGATGGTTGCAAAAGTATTCGGTGTGAACAGTCCCTTACAGTTGGTGGAGGTATTTTGTTGTTGTGTCTTGCTCTCTTATAAGCGTTTCTCAGATTAAGCAATTGTCATGTGTATTCTGTTGATTCATGTCTTTTATTTTGAAATGTTTAGTTCCTGTTTCCCTTGTCATGTGATTCCTGTTTTCCCTCCATGTTCATGTGTCATGTTTTCATTGGTTTATTGTTTAATTAGCTTGTTATCAGTTCTGTTTGTTCATTGGTTTATGTTCCCCCATGTCCATGTATTTAAGCCTCATGTTTTCCATTGTGTAGTGGTCAAGTATTGAATGTGATTGTAGATGTTTATGTCAGGCCACGTTTATGTCAAGCCAAGTTTATATCAAGTCAGGTTTATGTCAAGTTCATGTTTATGTTTATGTTTACTTCACGTGTGTAGTTAGGGCATTCACTTTTGTAAATAAACTGCACTTGGGTTCTTCATCTTCATGTCATTTTCGTCATTGCCATCATTGTCAGCAGCCAACATCGTTACAGCAATGAGTTTTTTAAATGCTTTGTCAGGAAAGATGTTCAACTTGGAAATGTGTCTTGCGTTCGGTTCCAGTCTGTTGTGCTCTGTCTCTTTGAACAGCCCCTGACCTGGGCTTATAGTCTGAGCCGCTTCACCACCGAGTTCAGCTTAATACCTCTGCTATCTGGGAATAATGCTACCCTACATACAACTGTAATGAATAAAAAACAATGTGTTTTTTCTGTTATTATAGCTTGTGTCTGTGGTAGTATACTGTGGCATCAGTGCAAGTGTAACACCATGTGAACTGTCTGTTGAAGTCCCCCCCCCCCTTTAAATAAATAAAAAGTTTAAATAAAACTTTTTATTTATTTATTTTATGCACAATAGTTGAAAATGTAATGCTCTTTTTTAACAGCCAGGAATGTTCTTTGCAATAATATAACGGAGCTGTATGGTTTATATATTTATTGCGCCTTCTTGTGGACTAAGGAAACAATGTCAGTTTAAGAATCAGCTGATTTTAGAATTTGAATATTATTCTAATTTTGAAAATATTTAAGGTAAAAATTTGAATTTAATTTCTCTGCTCAATTGACAGCCCTTCTGAGGTTGATCTATGTTAATTGGCAGTCTATGATTACACAAGTCATCAGTCTGCATAATTACAACTTAATTTTTCTGAAGTTTCAAAGTTTGCTGGTTGGTTTGGTTCATGGCTTAGAACTCTTATAAAGTTATTTAGGTCACACTTTATATTAGGTGGCCTTAACTACTATTTACTAACATTAAATACATACAAGACTATGTATTTACTGTGTAACTACATGTTGTTCTGCAAAATATCCACATATGCTGCTACTGAGGCTGAGGTATGGGTAGGTTTAGGAGTAAGGGTAGGGTTAGGGTTAGGATAAGGGGTTAGAGTTAGGTTTTGGGGTAAGGGTTGGGTTAGGGTTAGGGTAAAGTTAACAGTGTAACTACAAATGTAATTACAATGCAGCAACATGTCTGTACATAATAAGTACATTGTATCAAATGGTTAAGTACATAGTAGTTAAGGCCACCTAATATAAAGTGGGTCCGTTATTTATGAAATCCCTAAGGATTAAATTAATGGGAAAAAAACACTTCAGAAACCTAAGGCTGAAAAAGTGAGCAGGTACTGTCATGCTCTATTGACAAATTACTGTTCTTTTTATTTGCTAAAGCCTCTGCACTTTGTTAATTGTTAACAAACAAGTGTTAATTTTGGACACTGTGTACATGAGTAATGTTACATGTCAGATCTGGGGGTTTCTTTCTAAACAGGGACGCTGGAAGATGAGGGACATCCAAAGTCAAATGCATCCAGCACCTCAACATTACACAGGCACATGGACAGCCATCACACTCAGGTGAAGCATGTACACAAATGCACATATATGCACACATTCTCTTAAGGCATCTGTCATCCACTCTTTCGAGGGTAGCAGGTCTCTCGTGACCCCAAATGGCAGATGTAATCATAGGTAATGAAAGTGAGAGCGGGTCCTATGTCAGTCCAGACTCAGCACTCTGCCAAATGAAATGAGTGGAGGCTTATCTGGAGATCATATTCAGAGGTGCATTAGAGAGAGACAGAGAGAGAGAGAGAGAGAGCGAGAGGTGGTTGAAATGATCACTGTGTGTCCTCTGTGCTTCTCAGCATCTCAGTGTGTCCTGAAAGCAGGGTAACCCTCACAAAACATTAAAACTTAATGAGAGGACACCGAGAGCTTTCTGCATCACTAACAGTATCTGTCTCTTCTTCTCTGTACAGTATTTTTCTGTCTTGTAGGGTTGGGAATCTGTTGGAATACTGGAACTGAATTATTTTTATGATGTTTGTTTCCATTAATGGTTCTTCAACATCTGATGACCATTAAAATATCTAATCATCCTTAAAATATTTGATATATTTACCTGAGGAGCATATTTACTTGTTTTCAGAGAACAGATGTTGGATTAAGTTGGTGTTGTAGTTTAAAGCACAAACCCCACTAAATTTAGTTTTTATGCTTAAGGTAGACATAAAAGGAACTTTTTGCCAATGGCATTTGAAAAATAAAGTAATTCAAGATATATTCTCTGAAAACAAGTCCTAGACTCTTATGCAATTTTGCATCCCAATTAAATGCTGCTGTTTGCATACAACAATACACATCTGATTCGCAAAAGTATGACTCATATAAACCGGTTCTTTTTATTTAATCTCTGTCAGCAAAGAACTCTCAAACTCATGATTTATCAGTTTATGTGCACTCAAGGATTATGATACATAATCAGTGTAATAACTGACTGGTTGTCTGTATGAAAATGCATATTTAAAGATTATGAGTCTTAATAAGTGTACTTGAAAACTTCTTGATGACTCCCATCACATTTGTCCATCTTTCTTACTCTCTGGTGTCATCTATACAAGGATGACTTAAAGAGGTAAGACTGACGCAGATACGGTTTGTGATGTGCATTTTTTATAAACAGATGTTACGTCAATAGGTTAGCTCCTATCTTAGCATAATTTTGAATTGTATGATGACCCTGACCGTAAATAATACACGGATGACTGCCACCTGCTGCCAGATAAATAGCCTAGATGAATCAAGGATGAATCTCCCATAATGTCAAGCGTATAGATAACTATAACCATGACATTCATGGCATGACATGGGTAGTATATAATGTATGTGACACACAATCACTAATGTTACATTGAAAAAGACAATATTTATACATTCAATTGCACATGGAGCCATGACTAGAGCAGACACCATCTGTTGGGGTGATGGGATTGAACATGGATTATATGGCACTGTCACCTGCTGAGAGCAGAGAGAGAATTCTTTGATTTATAGAAGTCAAATGCTCATTTTATAAGCTTATCTGCTTTGTAGAGAGCTCAACTATGTACAGCTGTGAATGTACTGTCTCACATAAGTGTATCATCAGAGCTGAATGACTGTGGCTCTGTTCCAAAACCTAGTGCCTTTCTAAATGGCATTTTCATGGTCACAAAGTCTGTTCTACCAACATTATGCTACACCTAAGATACCAGATGTTGGCCAAAATCTAAGGTAACATCGCAAATATACTTTGCACAGAAGGCAATATTAGAATGCACTGCAAACAAACTCATTCAAAAAATTCATCCAAGATGGCAGACAAGACGAGAGAGATCTACAACTATAAATAATTTCATTCAATACTGAAAAGTATGGATTGAAAAGTTAAATTCTATTAAACATGACTTTTTACCTAATATTTGTACTATGCACTATATGTACTGTATTTTAGGCTTAATGGAGTATCATGTTTAGCTTAGCAACATGCTAACATGAAACTCTATTGTTATCAAGTTTGAGTCGTTTCTCTCGTGTGATTCACATGAGAAGTGCTATGTTGCTGCCTTTGTAGAGCATTTCAAATTAATCACTTATCAGGTTCCTCACAAGCAGCCTGTGTAGATGGCAAGACAGCTCAAACGGTTTTGGAACAGAGCTTGGAACTTTCAGGAGATTTTTCCTGTCTTGTAATTTTTTCATGCCTGTATTATCTGCCTACTTTGCTCACTAAGTCATACATGAGTTACAGTGAAATGAAAATGTGCTTTCATTGTAACTGAAAGTGAGAGAGAGGGTGTTTGTGTGTGTGTGTGGCTTATACCCACCACAGTGCACCTGTCAGTCTCTATACGTAATCTGTGGCCCCCTGCCAAGGACCACATGTTATGCTACTTGTGCTGGGCCATAATGATTTATGAATATGTATACTATGTATGTAATATGTTGGCACTGAGGTGCTTCTCCATAAAATGAATGCATTTGTCATAAACTCATATGGGCCACTTGCTATTACATGCAAAACAACAAGCCTTTAAAGGAATATTCTCTGTTCAATATAAGTTAAGCTCTATCGACAGCTTTTGTGGCATAATTTTAATTACAACAAATTTTAATATTGACATTTCCCTCCTTAAAAAAAAAAAAAAAGTTAAAAGAAAATGTTAAAATACTCACTGTTTTAAAAGTATAGCCACAAGACATACACAATATGTGTGTTAACATGATTTTAACGTGATAAAAATGCTTGCTAACCTTTTCTGTGTAAAGTTATACAATTTAACAAATGTCATGATGACATAACTCAGTAAACCCTAACATTACCTTAAAAATTATGATTTAAATAACAGCTCAAATAATACACAAGTTTTAACATAAACATTTTTAACAAAATGCAAATGCTTTTATAAAATAACAGCTTTAAATATCTGCATTTAAGTCCTCCAAAAATTGGCGCCATTCACTTCCATTGAAAGTGCCTCACTGTAACCCAGATTTTTGCTTTTGTAAAGAAAAGGAGGAATGAGTTGAAATTATTTTTGTGTTAATCAACAATATGCCACAAATGTTGTCGATTGAGCTTAATTTGTATTGAACCCAGAATATTCCTTTAAACTGGAACAGTGTAAAGTCAAGCGCACAATATAAGATTGGATTTGCACGTTGCAATATTTTAAGTCAAAACCCCCAGATTTTATCCAACTTGCAGCATGTGCTTGTCGTCGACACCTTTCTAGTATGCTTACTTTTGAGACACGTTGTTACTAGTCGGTACTACTACGCGTTATTACGTATAGTGCGCACCAACATAAAAACAAGAAACTGCAAGTCTTTAAATGTGCACATTGCGAGAAGCTTCGGTCTTGTTGTATGAGCTTGCCACAACTTTCATTTGTGTAAAACTGAGGTCCTATCTTGCTCTGACTCAGCTGCATTGCCATATTGCCCAGGCCTGAGAGCAATGGATTGTCTATGTATGAAAAGAGGGAGCTCCGTAATGGCCTCTGTGTCCTGCCTTTCCAATCAAGTCTGTTCTGGCTCAGGCTAAGAATGAAAGAAGCCTGTCATTATCCTAATGAACATACAAACAGTGTAACCACTCTTTCCAGCACCTAAAGTAATCTTTTGACAGAACGCTTTATTTAAAACAGCTGCAGTGTTCTCTTTTCAAATGGTTTAGGAGTGTAGCGATCCCTTGTGCTTGAGGAAACTTAAGTCTCAAGCATGTATCGAAATGTTGTGTCAACTTTTTTAAACAACAGGGTATGTGCATTTTGCATTTCACTTGTGATATCCGAGATGCTCTTCACATTAAGAAGGTCTGAATGCCACAGGCTCTCTGGTTACGTATACCATTCTGTACTCGGTTTCCTGCCTGTATCACATGATAGGGGTCAAGGTCACAGGACTTCATGGAAACCAGGAAGTGGCTGAAAACATGCCCACAAATATCTTTAACAATAAACACGCTGTTGTACAGATGCAAACCCATCCCCTACCCCTAAATAAAGCTTTAATTATGCAAATGGATGATGAAATATTCACAGGTACAGAATTGACCCCATAAATGGAAGTGAATCTACAGGCTAGCACTGAAACTGGACACTAACCTTTTAAACCACATCAGCTAGAGTATATACTCATTCACTACAAATACTCAGCCCTCTGGTAACTTTACACTAAAGTTTCAGAATCGCCATACAGTGCCAAATACGCGTTAACAAAACATCAAATAAACCAATGCTTAACATCATGAATGCCATGAACTGCATTTTGCTGTCCAAGCTGACCAGTTAAAGACCCCATGAAATTGTATAATTATTGCAGTTTTCTTTCCTCTTTTGACGTATTTCCTGTTAAAATGGAAAGTTTGGGACAGATATATCGAATGGCTTTAGTTATGTCACAGCCATGAACCATGATTTGCTATTTGCTAATCTGTTGCAAATTTTTTTTTAGGGGAAGGGACATTCTCATTCTAGGGAAATTGATTGGATAGCAATCTGTTTAGTGCAAGATGAGTAACCAATATTTTTGGTATGTTTTCCCTAAAGAGAAAAACTGTACATTTTAATTGTGTATATCTGCTAAAAGATATACACAATTATATCTGTTTTTGTCAAATTTTAGAAGTACCCTAGCATTTAGATGGCCTCAGAGCTAACACACATGAACTAAAAGCCACAAAACTCTATGCATAAGATTAGGCCCAAACCATGATATTAACCAGAGTCCATCTTAGTCTTAACGCATTTATCCATGTAGCATCAAACAGCACCTCCCAGGCCTGAGACATGGTAATCTCTGTACCAGTAATAACCGTCCCTTTATCTGAGGCTTGACTTGAGGATAAACAGATGGCAGTGTTGATGTGCCCCCATCACTCAAATGTAACCCCACCAGGGGTCATCCTCAAAGGGACACTCTACCTCTTAATGTCCTTATGGCACTCGGAAGCAGGAAACAGTCTTTTAATGCCCCTTAACATGCATTAGCACATGGCTGCTTCATATTTCCCTCTCCCTGTTCTCTGTATCAAACTCCTCCTCTTGTCTGGTCCATCCTCTCCTTATTGATCAACATCGTAATGTCCCATAATATGTGGAAGATCATCAAGTTTAAATTATTGATCAGCCTGGTTTCGGCGGAGATTGCAATTGAGAATGAGAGTGAGGCGGACATGTGCTGTTCTTATTGGCATTCCAATCCGACGGGTGAAGAAGATTGCTTAGAAAATGACAGCAGAAGGAATAAACTGTTCCCAAACTGCCAGTCTGGTAATGGAGTATTCTTGCTTCATGTCTGTGTGCGATAAGGTTGAAGAGGCCACGGAATAGGTCATCTCTTCTGACAGAGATGCTGCGGATCGCACAGTCCTGTAGATGGTTACTATGATGTGACGAACCCTCAGATATCTGTTACTCTAAACTGTAGATACAGTGACCATAAAAAGTATACGGACACTTAAGCCACACTTGAAAATTTATGAATGTCACTGCATTAGATGACAAAATATCATGGCATTTATTTTGAAGGTGAAGTGTGTAATTTCTGCACCACTAGCGGCACCAAATGGAATTGCAAAAATAATGACAATTTTCAAACAGTCTTCCTCAAAATGTCCCTGTCTGCCATTGGTTTGCTTATAGATAGTCCCTAAACTGTGTTGCTGTGTTGAGCTGGTTGTGATGCTCAACAAACACAGCAATGTTTTGGAAGCACCACAGAGCGTTTACAGTTTTGGTGGAAATAAATCTTAAATATTACCAAACCTTAAATATCAACCAGAAATAGTAAGCTGAAACAGGAGAAAGTATTGAAAAATTACATAATTTGTCTTTAAAGAAAGATAGCACACTTTTGAAGCAGAACTTTACTCAAAAGGAGTTTGTTTTTTGTTTTTTGTTTTTTTTAGGTTTTAAATTATAAAACAATTGATAAACTGTTGTGGCAGGGTGAGAAGAGAGAGAAAAAGTTTGTATGGCATCAGGCTTCGGAGAGGTCTTTATTTTAAATAATATCATAAAAGGTCCAATCATCAGGGAGTAAAGTGTCCAAGGGCAAATGTGTCCAATCAAAGGGGGAATCTGGTGTTCTTGCGGTGCAATGGGGTTTTGTGAAGGAAGGGAGCGAAGAAAGGGTTAGGTCCAGGTGGTAATGGGCGGGGTCCGGCAGCCGCATGCAGTCTCCTCCTGGGTCTGGGGCACGAGGGCTTCCTGGCCAGTTGGCTGCAACGCTTGCTTCTGTCTCAGCGACATATCTAACTTGCACCGAGGATTTCCTCTCTGTCCTTGGACCTGCAAGGACGACAGTGTGCATTCACTGGGGAGATAGAGGTCGACCTCCTGAGGTCATTAGGTGCACCTCATCACACGCTACTGGATGGAGATAGTCACTGCTCCCCTCCTCTCTCCAGCCCACTCCAGTTTTGGGCCTGGCTAAAGAACGGCGGGGTATCAGTAATCAAGGGGATGGGCGTGTCATTCTGTCACACTGTTCAAATTGAAGACAAGAAGTATTTTGAAACTTTCTGGTTGTCAAACTTTAGTGGAACATGTACATAGTTAATATGATGAACTATAATGTGAACTTGGGGAATACTGACTAGATACATCCACTAAAAATCATCTTGGAACCAGCTGTTTAAAAGCAATAGCAAAAAATGGTTCAGAAACATGAAGTTTGTTTTAAGATAATGTCTAGTATCAAACCACCTGGTTTAATATGTTGTGATTCAATGCAGTGACTTCATATATTTTTAATTGTAGCCAAATTATGTTTTGTAGCCACTGTAAGTAGCAGAACTTTTTGCATACTGGTAAACTGAAAAGGTAATTTCTGTGAAATATTCTTGAAATAGACTCCTCAGTCAGAACAACCTTGTGTCGATAAAGCCGTACCTTCCAGTCTCTTTGTGCAAGTTTCCTTGGCTTTCAATAATAAAATGCCTGCAGTGCACACTGTATTCACGTGTATTAAACACATGATTTCAAGCTGTAAAAGAATGTAAGAAATGCTCTGTATGTGTTTTCAGTGCTCTGCCTCTCTCTCTCCTCTCTTTCAGAGGGGTCACCTCAACTTCTCACCCTTCGGTGCAGGGGCAGCGCTGTAGGCTGGGGGGCCGAATGAGCCCCAGGGCCTGTGTAGGGATGGGGTGAGTCTGGTCTATAGCACAGTACCTCACTGGCTGCCCTTCACTCTCCCTCTTTTATTTTTTATTTTTTTTGTTGTTGTTTCCATGCTGTTGAAGGAAACTGCAGCTCACTGCAACATTCATAGGAGTAGCTCTTGGGAAGCGATAGAGAAATAATGGCAGTGTCTCGAAAGCCACTACAGTTATGATCCAGGATCTTACATGATAATGTTATATTATCAAAGAATCAGCATTAAAGGAATAGTTCACCCCAAAATGAAAATTATGTGACTATATAGTCACCCTCATGTCATTACAAACCTGTATGCCTTATTTTTTATTTTTTTTTCTGTTGAACACAGAACAGAATAATAATTAAAAAAATGATGCTGCTATTTCCATGCAATGATGGTTTATAGTGACCAAAAGGACAAATAAACACTTAAAGGACCATAAACAAACTTGTGCACTATATTCTATATTCAGATGCAACACAATACATTAGCTTTGTATGATGAACAGACAGAAACTTAAGTTAAATTGGATTCATTGGTAATTTTCTCCTCCTTCGAAGCTCTGAAATGGACTACAAAAGCCAGATGGTCTGCAAAAATGATTCATAAACACCATTCGATGGCATCGACACCAAAAGCAATGTTTTTGCATGTCCCATAACCAAATGTAATTAAAATGGCACCATATTTGATTTGAGAGCTAAAGCAGAAAGACAGATTTTCAGTAAATAAAGAAATTTCTCTCTGTTTGTCACACAAAGCTGTCTATGGCTTCAAAATAACAGATGAGCCACATGGACAACATTTATGTTACTTGTGTGTTTACTTGTCCATTTTGAAGCTTGATAGATATGATCTCAATGCATTTTGGGCGAACTATTCCTTTAAATTTAATATTCTTAAGGAACAGATGTTCTGTAAACGATGTACAATTAGCACGTAATGGTGCTTGTTGTTCACAGATGCTTCTTTCCGAATTTGTAAGACAGGAGACACAGTCACAGTTTTATAGTCAAGTCTCTGTTCGCTTGAAAATGAGCTGCAGTTTTTGTTGAAAATCCTCCTTTCCTCACCGCTGGCTCTTCTTTCGTTGCTTCATACATGGCAACCCTTCTCTTCTCTTGATCCCTCATTCAGACTGTTTCCTTTTTGTGTTCTCTCCTTTCCTAAGTTTTGCTTATTGATTTTCCTCTGAGACAGAGGCTCTTTATGGAGTTTGTCCTCATGCTGAGATGCTCATTGTTGCCTGCTGAATCACGCCTTATAGGAAGTATGGAGCTGAGCCATGGCTCTGCAATGAATTAATGGCTCTCACTCTAACGTTTCAACCACAAACAAGTGTTCACATGTGCAACACATATGTCAAGAGGAAATGGTGTATAATGATGCAAATGGAGACATATTAGGGATGGGCACAATTACCCGAGTACTCGGAAATTACAGTGATCGATCATGTGCAAGCATTTATATTTTTAATTTCACACTGATCGAAATCCATCGACAACTGTACATAGATCTGCCAAAAAGGGCCACATTTTTAATTTTGTGATTGGTTACATTTTCATTTTCGCAGTACCTTGTGTTCTGACACAACACTGTACACGGTGACTTACAGAAACACCACTCAGCTCTCAGGCGAGATTACAGGGTGTTCACACAAGACACATTCATCCTTTCACACAGCTAGATGGTTAGTCTTGAGAAAAGGTCTTGAGAGTTTTGGGGCCCTATTTTAAGAGCGCTTGCACTAAGTGCAGCACTGTACTTTAAGTCAATGGACATGGCCATGAAGTTTTGGTATTTTTGTGCAAGCATGCACTAAGTTTAGTCACAAAAGGGTTTGGGGAAATTGTGTGTGCAAAGAAAAACTTAAACCAAAAATATTTCTGAATTCACATATGAAACATACTGTATGTACATAGACCAACAATGACAAAATAGTCTAGTACTCAAGTATTGGGATTATTTATCTGTCAAGTACTCAAGAATATGACCAAAAAGACCATCCCTGATATATACAGAAAAAAAAAGTGTTGTGGTTGTTACCACAAGGCTTGAAACCAGAGGCATCTGCAGTTATTTTTGAGCTCTGTAGTGCAGTTGACCCCATACATCCTCTGCCTTCTGCCTTTAGGCTAATATAGGTTTAGGAGTGACATGGGGTGTCAGATCAGCCTGTAAAACCCTTCAATTATCAGGATTGTCCAGGTTTGTCCTGCCTCAACCTGGTTTGATATGCCTGTCAAGGTTTCAGAGCTTTGAGAAGTCCTCAAACGCTCTGAAGACTGGAGGCTCTTCAGGAACGTGCAAAGAATCAGGCATGTACTTGATTTACCAAGCTTGCATTTGGTATGTGTATGTTTGTTTGTTAGAGATTGAGGTGTTGCTTAAAGTGACAGTTCACCCAAATATGTTATGTTATATCATTCCAAACCATTCTGACTTCCTTTCTTCCATGGAACACAAAAGGAGCTATTTATATCCGAGCCACTTTTGTATGTACAATGAAAGTGAATGATGAACATGGCTGTCAAGCAAGATTTTCAAGGCAATATTCTCAGTTAATAATGACTTGGTTAGTTTAGAAAATTTTGAATATAGTGCACAAGTCATAAGGACTGTTTTAATGGTGCTTTTTTGACCTTTTGGAGCTTGACAGCCAATCCACATTCATTGTATGGAAAAGAGCAGCTCTGACATTTTGATAAACATTTGTACTTTTGTGTTGCATGAAAGAATGAAAGAAAGAAATAAAGTCATTCAGTTTGAAACAACATGAGGGTAAGTAAACGATGACAAAATTAAACTTGGGTGAACTATCCCTTTAAGAGTGTGCCCTATCATACCAAAGTGCATTTGGGGACAGCCTCAATCCCTTACCGCCTAATAAGACCTTTCAATCTGTTTTCTTTCCGTGTGCAGGGTGTCTATCCTCTGAAAGACATCACATGATCATTGATTTCATTTGTTGGGTGGCTTTCAAGCTTCATTTTGAATATAAGCAAAACCTCTTACAGGCTACACAAGGCCACCCCCTTTCAAATACACACACCCTATTCCTCATTCTGCGTCTATTATGAGTACACACAATTGGGTTCTGTGGCATCCGATCAAAACAAACTGGCTGAGGTAGGTCTGTGTTTTGCTCTTTTAGTGGCTGTAATCAGATCAGAGCAGACAAGCTGTGCGCATGGGGGCCCACACAACCCTCTCCCAACAATACACTCCCATTCACTGCCTCCGCTTGCCAATTGAACCACAGCACTTGCCCAATTTGTCCTCAAGTTCCTCTGCTTGTGGATAGGCTAGTCTTCAATAAACACAGTTTGTGATTTGATTCAATGGAAGACTTTTAGGCAGAGGATTCTATTAGCTTTGAAAATGAGACAATGAGATGGTTCTGGGTTCCTTAGAGAGCATTTCAACAGCTGTATTCCCAGTGTGACATATGATGCTTCTCTATGAATAAAACACAACGGAATTTAGAAGACAAGAATCAAAATGTTCATGTCGTTTGAAAACCAAGCAAGTAAAATGAGGACTAAGACGTAGCAGTATTTGGTTATGCAGTAAAAACAAGGCCACATCAACACTAATAAAAAAAAAATTTGAACACTCAATTTCCTAACATTATCAATTTTCCAAAGTACAACCCCAGTTCCAAAAAGGTTGAGGCAGTAAGGAAAATGCTAATAAAAACAAAAGGAGTGATTTGTAAATTCCATTCACCCTGTGCTATACTGCAAGCACTACAGCAACACATTATTTTATGTTTTACCTTGTGAATTTATTCATTTATTTAATTAATTATTATTGGTTTTTCTTCAGTTTAGTTTATTGCAACACACTAAAAAAAAAAAGTTGAAACAGGGACAATTTAAAACTAATAACATCTGACGAGTTGAAAAAATAAGGCGATGTGAAACAGGAGATGTTATACAGGTGAGGCAGTCGTGTTATAATGAGCCTCCAAAAAAGGCCTAGTCCTTCAATAGCAAGGATGGGTCGAGGCTCAACAGTTTGCCTACATAAACACAGCCAATAATCCAGAGCTTTGAGAACAATGTTCCCCACAGACAGATTGGAAAGATTTTGGGCATTTCACCCTCTGCAGTGCTAAGTGCAGAATAAAGATTCAAGAAATCCAGTCAAATCTCGGTGCGTAAAAGACAAGGCCGAAAACCACTTCTGAATTTGCGTGATCTCCGATCCCTGAGACATCACTGTCTTAAAAACGCCAGGCATCTGTAATGGTATCATGACATGGCTCAGGAATACTTCGGTAAACCCTTTTTTAGTGAAAACCATTCGCTACTTCATCCAGAGATGCATGTTAAGTCTTTACTATTCAAAAGAGAAGCCATACATTAACATTGTCAAGAAATGCTCCAACTTCTCTGGGCTCTGTCTCATCTCATATGTAAAGTAGAACAGTGGAATAGTGTTTTGTGGTCCGACGAGTCCATATTTCAAATAGTAAAAAAAAAAAAAAAAAGAAAAGATAATTAAAAAAGATATGTACAAATTCTGGAGCAACATATGCTGCCAACAGGATGCAGGTTTTTTTGGGGTTTTTTTTTTCAGGGACATACCTGCATTTTCCAGCAGGACAATAGCAAACCACATACTGCCCAGATTACAAGTGCATGGCTGTGTTAGCAGAGAGTGAGGGTGTTAGATTGTCCTGCCTGCAGTCCTGACCTGTCTCCAATTGAGAATGTGTGGCAGATTATGAAGCGCACTATATGACAACGAAGGCCTCATGAAATTGCGCAGCTGAAGACCTGCATAATGGATGAATGGGGAGAAATTATGCTTGCTAAGCTCAAAAAACTTGTGTCTTCATTGCCCAAACGCTTAAGTGTTATTAGAAGAAATTATGTTATGCAGTGGTAACCACTTGATTGTCCAAGCTTCCCAATGGAATTGTGGTTGTATGTGGTACTTGAGAGCATTTTCAAAAGTCTTAATTTGTGGTGGAGGAATACACTGTTTTATTGTGATGAGAGACATAAAGCCAAATCAATGCATCTTCAACCAAAAATGTATTAATGTGGACATGGCCCTAGATAAATAATCGGGCCAGGAATCTATGCTCACAAAATTCAGCAGATTTCCACAGAATTGGAATGCCTGTCATTCATAAAATTCTACAAATTGTGTTCATTTCTTAAATACATTTACATTTATTCATTTGGCAGACGCTTTTATCCAGAGCGACTGACAAAAGAGGAACACATAAGCGAATCATCTTAAGGAGACACTAGCATCAGAATAGCATTCAAAACAAGGTGCAACAAGGAAATCTTTTAAGTGAAAGTTGTTTTTTAGTGACTGGTTAAGTGCTCATGGGAAAGATGTTTTTTTTAGCTGTTTTTAAAGACAAAAAGTGAGTCAGCTTCACGGATGGAGTTGGGAAGGTCATTCCACCAATGTGGTATGATGAAGCCAAAAGTCCGGGAAAGTGTTTTGCTGCATCTTTGTGTTGGTACAACAATGTGACGTTCCTTAGCAGATGGCAGGTGTCTAGTGGGTGCGTAGCTCTACAGAAATGATTTTAGGTATGCTGGAGCAGACCCAGTGACTGTTTTGTATGTCAGCATCAGAGCCTTGAACTTGATACGTGCATCAACCGGCAGCCAGTGAAGAGAGACAAGGAGTGGTGTAACGTGCTCTCTTTGGTTGATTAAAGACCAGATATGCTGCTGCATTCTGGATCATTTGCAGGGGTCTAATTGCACAAGCAGGGAGGCCTGCAATGAGAGCATTACAGTAGTCCAGTCTAGTTATGACAAGTGACTGAACAAGAAGTTGTTTGGCATGTTCAGAGAGGAAGGGTCTTCCTGATATTGTATAGTGTAAATCTACATGTTCTTGCAGTCTTTGAGATGTGGTCTGTGAAATTTAACGTTATCTGAAAAGGTTGCAAGCAGAGACTGATACATACCTAGATCTGCTGGATCTTTAGATTTCCGCCATCTCCTCTCAGCTGCCCTGAGGTCAGTCCGATGTTCACAAAGGACATCAGAGAGCCAGGGGCTGGGTGGTGTAATAAGTGCTGGCCTTGAGGAGAGAGGACAGATGTTCTCTAGATAGGTTGTTAAAGTAGAGCTTAGTGTGTCTGTGGCAGTGTTTACATCAAGGGTGGAAAATACATTTTGTGTGGGAAGAGAGGTAGAGACAGCAGTGGAAAGAGGAGAGGGTGAAAGAGAATGGAGGTTACAGTGAAAGGTAACCAAAGTTGGAATCTGTTTTAATGTAGATGGGAGAGTCATGTTGAATTGAACAAAGTAGTGATCAGAGACATGTAAACGAGTAACAAGAATAATTGAGTTGGTACAGTTACATGTAAAAATGAGGTCCAGCTGGTTGCCCGGTCTGTGAGTTGCTGTGGTGCTTAGTCTTTCCAAATTAAATGAGGCCAGGAGAGCATTCAGTTCAGTGGCCTGGGGCTTGTCTTGGTGTATGTTAAAATCACCAAGTACCACAAGTGGCTTACCATCCTCTGGGAAGGAGGACAGCAGGACATCCAACTCCTTGAGAAAGTTTGCCAGCTGACCTGGAGGGCGATAAATGACAACAACATGTATTTTTGTGGGTTGCATTGTAGTAATAGCATGGAATTCAAAAGTAGTATTGTTACATAGAGAAGAGTGTGGTGAAAAGGTCCAGATGTTATGAATGAGCAGACCTGTTCCCCCACCCCTACTGGTGTGTCGAGGGGTGTGAGAGAAGGGGAAGTTGTTGGAGAGAGCAGCAGGCATTGCTGTATCCTCTGGACATATCCATGTTTCTGTCAGTGCCAGGATGCTGAGGGTGGACTGTGTGGCAAAGGCTGGAATGAAGTTAGCTTTGTTCACAGCTGACTGGCAGTTCCAGAGTCCCACTGAGAAAGAGAGCGGAGCAGGTGCGAAGTGCAAAGTGGCCGTAGGTTGTGTGGGTTGTGTTTTGTCTTGCATCTATATTGTGTAAATGGTCTGTAACAGATAACAGGGATGTGCTTGAAGGCATATGTTATTCTTGAAGTTGACATGTTAGTATGTACAAGGACAATAAGAAGAGATATAAAATTAAAAGATACATAAGTGCTATGGTGAGTGGCGCCTTGTCGGTGTCCTTGCTCGATGGACTCGCACAGGTAGACTCACTGGTCTTTACACAAGTAGGTCTTCACACAAGGTGGGCTTTACATGAGGGATACCACTTCCACTGCCGCTTCCTCATCAGCATTCACGTCAAATATATACACAATGCTAACGAGCTGTACAGTGAAAAAAGCAGGAAATGCCTTAATGCTACTTAGCACAATGCTAGTCACGTGGGCAAAGAAACTACGGGTCGCGCAAGGTGAACAACGGGAGAACAAATGCAACTTCAGTACATCACAAATAAATTATGCTACACTTAAGCAATAAATAATACTCTAAAACAAGTGAAGCACTGTTTATAGACACTAAAAACAACAATGGTTTTACACACACTGGACAAACAACTTTAAATCAAGCAGTGAATACCCTGGGACAAGTCAAAACAATATAGCACACACACCAACGCACGTTTAAGCGATGCGAGTTCAAGCCAGTGAACAAACAGCACAAGTCTAGCAATCAATACTTCTCTACAACAAAGTAAAACAATGAAATAAACACACTTACATGCAACTGCAGACTGCTGTAGATAAATCGCTTCTCCTATTTTATGTCAATTTGCTAATGCTCTCAGCAACCAATAGATTTTTAAATATTTATTTCCAATCAATATCAGCAGAGAAAATGGAAAAGCGGGTACATTACATTTGGGTATGCAAAAGATCAATAGACCCTTACAAAAAGTAAGGTTGGTTGGTACCATGGTACAGTAATGGTATCAGATGGTACTTTGATATGTACCCTATGAACTTAATGATTACTATATTTAAATACCATGGTATTTACTTCGTACTCCAAAGAATACCGTGGAATTACAATGGTATATTTCCAAACAAAAACATGGTAACACCATGGTACTTTTGTTGGATTTAACTTCCATTGTCCTCTCTCAAATAGAAAAAAAAAAAGGTTAAAGAAAGTGTAGAATATTCTACGTGCACGGATTGGATGGTCACTATGAGATCACATGAGTTTGTAATTCTTGTAGAAGGGCAGGACAGGATATGGGAAGAAGAGAGATTTTAAATCTTCTTAAAACTCAGAATGATAAAAAGAGCCATTAGACAATGCAACTGCACATCTGTTTGGCCTGGGTGGAGAGATTACAGGAACACGCATCTCTCTATAGACCGTGTATATCTCATCAACCACCCAGTCTTGCAGATTCGCGCTTTACAGCATCAGGAAAATAAGACCTTTCCTGTCTGAATATGCTACACAGCTCCTGGTCCAAGCTCTGGTCATTTCAAGACTGGACTACTGCATTGCTCTGTTGGCTGGCCTTCCAGCTTACACAATTAAGCCACTGCAGATGGTCCAGAATGCAGCAGTGTGTCTGGTCTTCAATCAGCCAAAAAAGGGCTCATGTCATCCCACTCTTGATTTCACTCCACTCGCTACCTATAGCTGCTTGCATCAAATTCAAGGCTTTGACTCTGGTTTTCAGGACAGCCAATGGAACTACACCCTCTTACTTCAATCCACTTCTTCTGGTCTATGCTCCAACTCGCTCTATGTGGTCTATGAACGAGCGGCACCTGGTGGTCCCATCACAAAGAAGCTCAAAATCTATTTCACGATCGTTCACTTTCTCTGCTCCTCTGTGATAGAATGAACTTCCAATCTCCACACGATCTGCTGTTGCCTTCTCAACATTCAAGAACCAGCTGAAAACAAATCTGTTCAGCAAGCACTTAACCAACCTACACTAATTGCATTTACCACTGCACTTAACATGCACATAATGTAAAAAAAATAAATAAATAAAAACCTTGTCTGTCTCTTCTGTGCTAGCATCTTTACTACTCCAGCCACTGTGAGAACTTGGCAGTCCTATACTGCAGATGTTGTTAAAATTTGTATGACAAATTGCTTGCTATGTGTCTCATTAGTAAGTCTCTTTGGATAAAAGTGTCTGCTAAATGACTAAATGTAAATGTATATCTATTATCTACTCAACATACTGTATATCCACACATGTATACCTGTTCTCAAAAAGGTACTGCACAGTAGGATATAGAGATCATGATACCCCACAAGCTGGAATAAAGAAGGAAGAATGTACCAAAAAGTCTGCTCCACTGACCTGGGGTTGGTCAAACCTTACACAGAGTTGAAGAAGAAAGAAATGTCCACGAGAGCATCTGGTACTCAAACAATTCCACAGGTGCTCCAGATCAGGGATAGGAAGTTGAAAAACAAATAGAGGAAACAAAAATCCACATCTTGACACTCTTGTGGGGTTTTAAGTTAAAAAGCCTTTATTGTGAGGGCTACATATTATAAAAGCACCAATGCGTATCTGCCCAAACAGGCCTTCATCAGGGTGTCACAAAATGAAAGAAACAGGAAGTGACTTAATAGTCTTCCCATAGTATTCTACGCATACTGGCCACTAGAGGCCTAAAGTTGTATGACACCAACGTCAACTTTCAAGCAAAACAAAAGTGAAACAAAATACAAAATAAATTAATACATGTACACAGTCAGAAAAAAAACATTTCATATAAACCAACACTATTGTTGTGTTCATTGTTTTTGAGGATGAGGGCATGTCACCCAACCTGTCTAGTTGACATCTGCCTAATTTGGTTAAAGTGACAAACAATGTGCTCCAAAATACAGAAGAGTTTGATTGCTTTTGGCCTTGGTCAACAACAGATGATATAGTAATCATTTTCTCTTCCCTTTTACAAGTTTATGAGCCTATTTATTTAGCTATTCTAACTAAACACAATTATATGATTAGCTGAATTTTATTATTTGAATTCAGAATTGTTTTTCCCTGCTGTCCGTGACCCCATCAGAATAGACCTGTGACCCACCAGTTGAGAACCAGATCCTAAAGACATTTTGAGAAACTTTGAAAAGCACATGAAAAGCCATTTGGTCAATTGTCATTGCTGCTGTGATCATTATTATAGTATACAATGCTATACACAACACAGATAAGTGAGAGAGAGATATCTAATGATATAAATAAAGGTTGAATACCCCAGAATAGTGCAAATGTGACTGGCTGTCTCATAATATGGGTGTTAATAATGATTCCCTTGCCCTTTTATCAAGATTGCTTTAGTAGGTGTGTGGGTTAATGCAGTCCAGTCTTCACTGTAGAAGCCCCATGATGGTAAGGCCATGATGAGCCTGACATATCCCCACTGACCTTCCACTGAGGTGACATTAAGGCACGACCCGTATTGAGTTCCAGCCCTAAATCTCCATGAAGAGGTGAGCCGGGCTAAATGTCAGGCCACGAGCCGCCCTCTCCCCTGGGATGAGATATTTCCATGTGTTTTCCCCTCCCCCTTTGTGAGCCTTCTGACCAGCTGCCCTTATTTACATACTTTTAAATGCTGTTTTAGGGTTTTTAAATTGTCTGCAGAACTAACTGTTTTGCTATCATTTCCAGCATATTTTTAAAAAATACTATTTTACTATTACTATTTCTTTCCTTCTACAAGTTCACTTGTAAAATGTAAAATTCTTATTGTTGAGCCCTTTGAGATGCGAGATGTGGGTGACTTGTAGTGCTTATCCAGTTGCATTAGATGGTTTGATTGCTAAGCCTCAAACTGATCTCCTCATTAGAGCATTTCCAGAGAACATATTGTACTTATCTTAATTGCCAAAACATTGGGGGACAAATTCTGATTATTCTCTCAATTTATTGTCAGATAACTGGATGTTCCTGATTCTTTTTAATAAGGCTGGGCTAAATTTAGACTAAGTGTTCATGTAGCCTGCCTGTCCGTATCCACATCTCTAAAAGTGCATGTGTGCCCTTTTGATGATGCCCATGAATAATGCAAGGTTAAACATAATGGTCTTTTTGCTTGAAAATGAACAGCCACACATGATCCAGATGCTTTGTGGATCACTTTGTGTACTGGCCAGATAGCATTACAGGTGTGAATGCACTGATTGACATGGACATCATGCTTGGTCTTAATGAGTGTGTGTGATTGGGTGAGGGACTGCGTGTCTGGGTTTACTTTGCTACAATTTGACGTTTGTCTCAATTCGAAAAAGGCTTTATGAGTAAATAATTTTTTGAATGGTTTTAAACGCAAAACGTTTTCTGTTAGGGTTAGGGTGTGAGTTATGGTTAGTCTGCTGTCATTATAATTAGTTTTATGTTAAAAAACAACAGATGTCCGTAGTACATCTCCATTTATATAGTTGTAAAACCTGAAATCTGTCATCATGTAACAAGTTTATAAACATACGGTTTATAAATAATGTCCTAAAGAAAATTTTAAAGTGCTAAAAAGATTTGTTTGAGAGTTAGATTTAGAGTTAGGGGATAGTAAAAATCATTAGTTCCCTGTCATAATAAAAAACAAATGTGTGTATGGTGGGGGGGGGTGGGGTTGGGTGGTTTACAAGGACTTTTTTTAGGTTACAAACTGGTAATTACAAGGGTATTATGCTATAAATGTGGTTTATGAGGACATTTCTAGTGTCCCCATAATTCAGATCGCTTGAAAATGTAAAAATGCAGAATGTTTTTTGTGAGGGTTAGGTTTAGGGGTAGGGTTAGGGTTAGGGGATAGAATCTGTAGTCTGTACAGTATAAAAATCATTATGTCTATGGAGAGTCCTCATAAGGTTATCCGCACCAACATGTGTGTGTGTGTGTTTGATTTGTTCTGTTGGGTACACACTGTGCCATCTTAATTTTTCTGCTCTGCAAGGGTTTTGTTGACTGAGAGACTGAGAGCCTGACAGATAGATTTAAATTATGAATCAGGCTTTCGAGTACTCTGTGTGTGTGTGTGTGTGTGCGCATGTCTGCATGTCTCTGTTTCCTGGTTTCTCTCTCTAGATAGCCTGGATTCCTAGAAAATGCTCTACTGTAACATCACTACTGCACTCACACAATTTTCCTGGATGACTTCCCTCTCAGTGATGTCCGGAGTTTCCCATTACGTCATCTGATATGGTTCAAGAACTGTTTCTACTGTATGATCGGCCCCTGTATCTTCTTCAATGTTATCCTCGTGCAGCGAACAAAAAGATTATCAGCTTTAATCAGATTTAATCCTCAAAGATAAAGCAGTTCTAGCATGATTTACTACTGTAAAAATCCTAAAGCCTTTGCAAACAAGAGATTCCCCTAGTTATGACATGAGGGGTTTGGGGAACTGTCATGAAACTAGCACATCAAACAGATTAGATACTGTCATTTGGACTCTTAGCATTATTATTACTTTTTTCCCCAGTCCTTCACTTCTACTCTCTCTCTTATTCAAACAGTGAAGAGCTCTTTAGTGATTTTTGCTAAAGCAAGGATTACTTTAACTATTGCTCATAGTTAGTTGTTAGGGATTACACATTGGCATAAAACTTGTACCACATCATTCCACATATGGACATGAATGATACGAATCATGCAGATTGTTCAGGGAAGGTATGTTTAATGTATGTTTAAGGCGTTAAAAAAAAAAATTCTTAGACTTACATTAAAAGAGGGATCATAGATGTCTAGAAACTAGAACATTGTATGGACTTGAGGTGGACTCTTTTGATTTGGACCTAGCAACAATCCACAGTATCTTAGTAACCACCTATCAATGCTTTAGCAACTACCCACAACACCCTAGCAACCACATAGCAATGCCCTTGCAACAGCACACAACACCCTTGCATCGTGGCGGCATGTGTTGCGCAGGCAAGCACCACTCACATTTTCTTCATTAAATGTAAAAATCGAATTTCTATTATTTATTTTGTAGCTGATATTTTCATATCCAAAGCTATGTACAGTACACTTACAACTGGGACAGTCCCTGGAGTGATAGGTTAAATCGGGGTTCCCAGCAGCTCTTCACTTAATGCATGACTCTTATGGTTTTACACAACAATCTTTATTTTAACAGCCCAGATTTTTACTTCCTAAGCTGCATTTCTATGTAAAGTAAAAAATTCATTTGTACATACTGTAAGGATCATATTAATAACTTCACCTATAATAACAAACCACAATCTCTACAGCCGTTTAGCACTAAATTTATGCTTTAACTGGCTTTATGCCATGTGACTTAGCTGGGAGTCCTGTTAGAAACAGAGAACAAATGAACAGGGGGTTTTCTTTCTGACCAATCTGAAGCCATGTGACTTCCCCTCAATTGTCATGAATGGATCAGAGGCACAGCAGGAGGTCCTCTTCCATTTGTGGTATTTACCAGCTGCAGATGATTGGGATGCATTGATTTATCTGTGTATTGATCACTTTTGTGAGATGGATGAGAGTCGCCCATGGGTGAGTTTTGTGTTTGTGCATGCGGTAGGGTTGCTGGTTGAGTCTTTCATGCATATGGTCCATATGATTTTCAGTGAATTAAGACATAAATTTCAGTCTGTTCTTAGTGTGAATTTATTGTATGGCTTCAGAAGACTTTGAATATAGCACATATAATTAAAGCCTACTTGTATGGTTCTTTTATAGTGTTTTTTTATTTATTTTTATTATTATTATTATTTGGAGTCTTGAAACTTACATTGGTTTTTTAACACAATTGTTGTTGTTTTTTTGCCACCACTTCACCAAACACTAAAAGCTAGACACATTTCATTCCAACCTGATCTCATACAAATTTGTAAGAATAATAAGAGATGGCAAATTTGTAAGAAATCCTATGACTTTGGTCATACTAAAATATATGACTTACACACTAATCAATAAAATATGCTTCCCACATGTTCTTGTTTTTTATTTTTTTATTTATTTATTTTTTTTAACTAAGTGTCGAAGCAAAGGTAAACCTAGCAATGAAGTTTAAAACCTTTCCCAGACCCTAAACCTAACCATTATAGTATTGAAAAAACACTGTTGTGTACGAAGTAAGAAAGCTAAACTTCCGTTTCGAATGCATGTTTGTGATATTTTTTCCTAATTTTAATCCCTAACCCAAAACCCATACTTAAACCTAGCCATTAAGTGCAACACCTTACCCAGACTCTGAACATAACTATGATAGAAATGTAAAAAACCCTGTTGTATATGACAGAAGAAAGTGAAACTTCTGGGTTCAGAATGCATGTTCATTATGTATTCTGTAACTTTAACCCCTATCCCAAACCCAGTCATAATACCTAAAACCGTACCTAAACCTAACCAGAATTTTAACTTGTGAGCATTATTGTTATTGATAAATATGTTTCGTGTACGACATAAGAAAGGAAATTTGAGGGTTTTGAAGGAGACAGGGGAAGCATATGTGATTGCTTTCTGTACAAGTCCTACGTTTTTGTACAAACAAAGTCAAAGGACTTCTTACAAATTCTCCATCTTGTACTATTCTTACGAATTCTCATGAGACTGTATTGTCCATTCCTTTCTCTGTGCTGTTTCTTTTTGATTATTATTTTGCTCTGTTGAGATCAGAATTATGTGGAATTACAATATGAATCATTGGAATACTGTGCATGTCTTCATAATTGAAAAATGTGGTAAATATTGTAGATACATCAATTGTGCGCAATGCTAAAAACTACTGTCTTTTTCTTAGGTGATCCAGAGTTCGCATGGATGTGGAGATCAGCGGGCCACTCTGCAGGATTTATTGCAATGGCGGAGGAGTGTTTGTAATGGTCGACCAGACTGGCAAAACGCTTGGCTTCACACAAACCACTCACCCACCCTAACGATGAAAAACAAGAATCCCATGACCAAGAAAACATCGCCCTAGAGATTGTGGTCTTCTTGAGTCAAACCTCAGTTATTCTGACCGCACTGGTCTAACTATTTAGGTCCAATGGTCCTTTTTTAATGTTAAAGAATTGCCCTTTACATAGGGATGAAAGCAGGGCCAGACTCTAAGTCAGGTGTGAAGGGTGTCCTAATGAAAGGAGGAGGTAGTTGGACTTCGTCTCCCCTAATTTTGTCCTTCTCTCTTTCTTCTCTTCACTTCTTCTGAAAGAATGAAGAGATCTATTGAAACAAAATTGCTCCACACAAACTAATGGCTAACTGGGACCAAATAACATGAAGCCCCAAAGACTACCAGGCCCAAACCTTAAGAGAGAAAGTTTCATCACTGGGTAGACACAAAGGGCATGGCTATTATGAATCCCATTTACAATGTACTAAACATTGCGCTGTTTAGAAGATCTGGAAGACCTGATCACATTGCCTTGAATTGCAACACATCAACGCTAGCATTAGGGCTGTGAAAACATATCTCTACTGTGCTACTGTGAGCTATATTGTAAGTCTACATTGTTGGCCATATTTTATTTTGAAACTGGTGCTAGTCAATCCACATGTGACTGTTGCTGCCTGGGTTGGGTAAAAAGTGCCAGTTCTGGCTCAACTCAAGCACTGCAAGACACAAAGTTGTGACAGACATCCTTAAAGTTTACAAGAAAAATAAACTTTCTCTGTGGTGACCTCCGAAGTCTAGTTTTATGAACAAAGTCCTTCTTCAGGTTCAGAGAAGCAGCTACACCCCATGCTTTTTTCAGGTGCTTTGGTTACCCTCTATCAGAGGCAACCATCACACACAGGTTGTGACCTTAAGAAGAGGTCAGGGTTCAGGGAAATTACAAGGAACATCCCAGGTCCTTGACATCTTCACCAGCTTCATACCTTCATCATACTGTGAAAAGCTTTTCACTCTAGGCCTGTGTTTCTCAGTCCTGGTCTTCCCTGCAGTTCCCATGCTGGTCTAAGCTGGTTAATGCTGGTTAGTGCTGGTTTGGTGCTGATCTAGCTGGTGGACCAGCATAGCCATGTTTTTCACCAGCAAAACCCAGCTGGTGAAGTTGGTTGACCTGCATGGTCTTTCAGGTGAAGCTGATCAAGCTAATTAAAAAGCCTGGTAGGGTCACCAGCACACCAGAGGTGCTTCTCATTTGTAAAACTGCATCCTCGTTTCCTTTCCTTGTTTCCTTTCCTCGCTTCCTAGCTCCACCCTCTTAGGAAATGAGGAAAGGATCCAAGTAAAGGAAATGAGGACGGAGGAATCAAAGCAAGACGGATTTGTAAAATGAAATGTCCTGCTCCCTTGCGCGTCACTTCAGAGTGCATTTTAGCGCAGCTGCAGTACCTTGGCCCGCTTGCTGTTATGTTACTGACAACTTTATTTATAAATTAATTCGTAATAAATACAAATAATTCAAGATGCATTGTTGAAGTATTTGCCAATTATGGTTTATTTAAACTGCAAAGGTGATACATGAATTAAAACTATTGTGTCAGATGTAAAGGGGGAGGAGAATTAATACGTGCATCAGGCGCTTCGACCAAAAAGTCTTCCGCATAGGATGCTCCTGTGTTTCCTCGCTCAAGCATCCTCGGGAAGCTTTCGCCATCCTCTGCCCTTGCCTCCTTGCAGTGCATTTAGAGAATTGATACATACTTCATGATGGCGGACTTCGATCGGTTTCCTGGTCACGGGCTTGAGGACGGAGTTGTGAGGAAACGAGGATGCACAATTTAGGAAATGAGAAGCAGCCCTGACCAGCACACAAAACACAACTTAAGCTGTTGACCAGAAATGCAGGATTTTTAGCAGGGTTGGGGGACATCATTGCACATTTTAGAATGGATGTCTCCTTTATTTGATAGGTATGGTTCCTCTGGGAATCCAAATAAACACAATAAACAGTGTTTGAATGTTGCATGCAACTTTTGCGAGAGTTTTTGCAAATCGAGGGTTCCCTTCTAGACTTGACCCAGTTCAGGCCTTGGAGCCTCTACTAATTAGTTGATGAGTTGGCATCAGATGTTATATAAGGGAGACATCCAAAATGTGCATTCTTTGGGACCAGGATTGAGAACCAATGCTCTAGGCTAACATGCACACACCTCCACAACATGAAATGGCAATGTCCATCCAAAAGCTTTGTCATGAACTGTTGGAAAACTGAAGACACTTGCCTTTATTTAATGGTTAAAGAGCACAAATATCCAAATACACCTGTAGATGGACCAGTCATTACCGAGGATGGATGCTACTGCTGATTTGACATTTACAGAAGTGCAGAGCTGTAATCTGACAACTCTACAACATCTCCCATACCAAACTTTATGGATATTTCCTCAAAGGTTCTTATGTAAGAATGCTCTCAGTTTTATGGATAACATGCACTCTTGTGCTTGTCAGTAACTTGGTAGTCGACCAGTACAAATAGAACATATGACCTTTCAGACAATTTGTCTCTCTCAATGTTCCTTGTGTGCAAAGCTACACGGATGCTTCTGGACAGAGGTGAGGGACGTTTATACATACAGTGGGCACGTGCAGATTTATTACCTGAACGGACAAAAACATAAATATTGATGGACTTGGACACATTTTCTGGCTTGCACCAGGAGACCCACCATAAGCACAGCCTGATGTACAGGCGCTATTCCGAGAATAAACAGGACTTCACATGTACTGTTTGTCTTCAATATGACTGAATAGATTGGTAGTGTACAGAATGTGAAGGTGGAATGTGTTATGAGTATATTGACAAATCATTGTCTTTTAAATGGAAAGAGATTACTGAATGTTTAAGGATAACTGCAATGACAAAGACTAAGGTGGTTAATTTTAGTCAAGTCATTTTTATTTGTATAGCACCTTTCACAACACACATCGTTTCAAAGCAGCTTTACAGAAGATCATGCATTAACAGAAAATGAAACTGTAATATCTATAATGTCTTAAGAGTCATCATTGTGTAGTTTGATAATATATGATTGTGAATTGTGTTTAAAAATAAGTAATTAAATAATAATTGTATTTATAACCCCAGTGAGCAAGCCGAAGGTGACTGTGGCAAGGAACACAAAACTCCATAAGATGTTGGTTATTGGAGAAAAATAACCTTGGGAGAAACCAGGCTCACTGTGGGGGGCAGTTCTCCTCTGGCTAACACCATGAATATAATGCCAATATTACTTATGTATAGTGCAAGTCATGGTTTAAAATTATTAACATAAGTAAGTGTTAAGGGTCAGTGTTTAAAAAAGATTTTGTATGAACTGTAAGATTAATGACTAATGTCCATCCTGGATTAACTGCAGAAGTTCACATAGATGCAATTGTCCTTGTTAGTTGGCTGATAAAGTGTTTTGTTGGCAATTAATTGATAGTCTATGTATTCCATTTCAAGAGTGTAGTCCATCATTAGACCGAGGTGATGTAGGCAGAGATCAGTGAGGTGCATCGCAGTTCAACCTGGCTGGTAATTTCGGTGAGGTCTATCCTAAGTCCAAGGTTCAGGCAAGGGCATATGAAGTATCCCATGTCTTATGGTTGGAGTTGGCATCAGTTCATCCTCTGAAGTCCATCGTAATAGACTGAAGTGATGTTTGGCTGGCACCGGCTGCTATTAGTCATCATCACTCAGCGACACGAAGCAGGAATGGAGCTGGATCCAGCCAGTTCTGGTGACCTCAGGATAGGAGCCCCGAGGTTAAGACAAGGAAACAAATAGAATAATATTAGCATAGATGCCATTCAATTGCAGAGTTATAGATCATGATCAATGTTTCTGGTTCCGGCAGACTTAAATAAAGTAGCCTATTTGTGAGTTGAAGGCTAAATAGATAAGTCTTTAGTCTAGACTTAAACTGAGTGAGTGTGTCTGCATCTCGAACAGTGTTAGGGAGACTATTCCATAGTTTAAGAGCCAAATATGAAAAGGATCTACCTCCTTTTGTGGATTTTGATATTCTAGGAACTATTAACAGGCCAGAATTTTGCGATTGTAATGAACGTGATGGAATATAGCGTGGTAGAAGGTCACTTAAGTACTGCGGAGCTAGACCATTCAAAGCTTTGTATGTAGTTAACAGAATTTTTAAATTAATACAAAATTTAACAGGTAGCCAGTGTAACGACAAAATGGGGCTAATATGATCATATTTCTTGGTTCTATTCAGCACTCTGGCTGCTGCATTTTGAACCAATTTAAGTTTATTTATTGATCTTGCTGGACATCCTCCCAGGAATGCATTACAATAATTAGTACCTCTGTTTTGTCAGAATTGAGTAGAAGGCAATTTCTGGCCATCCAATCCTTTATTTCATTGATACACTGCTAATTTGGAGAATTGTGAAATCTCATCAGGTTTTGAAGAAATATAAAGTTGGGTATCGTCGGCATAACAGTGGAAACTTATTCCACGATTCCTGATAATATCTCCCAGGGGAAGCATATACAAGGAGAAAAGCAGAGGCCCTAAAACTGATCCCTGTGACACTCCATACTTTACTTTTGTTTGGTTCGACAATTCCTCATTTACATAGACAAAGTGGTAGCGGTCTGCTAAATAGGACCTAAACCATGCTAATGCAACTCCACCAATGCCAACATAATTCTCTAGCCTATTCAAGAGAATGTCGTGATCTATCGTGTCGAATGCAGTACTAAGATCTAAAAGCACTAGAAGTGAAATGTAGCTGCGATCAGATGATAAGAGCAAGTCATTTGTAACTCTGATAATTGCAGTCTCTGTACTGTGATGAGGCCTAAATCCTGACTGAAATTGTTCATATATACTATTTCTCTGTAGAAATGAACATATTTGGGAGGATACTACCTTTTCTAGTATTTTGGACATAAACGGGAAATTTGAAATCAGTCTATAATTAGCCAGTTCTCCAGGATCAAGTTGTGGCTTCTTAATAAGCGGTTTGATAACTGCCATTTTAAAGTTGTCGTAAGGATAGCGAGGAGTTAATTATATTAAGAAGAGGTTCTGAGATTACAGGGAATACCTCTTTTAAGAGCTTGGTTGGTATTGGATCTAACATACATGTTGTGGCTTTTGATGTTTCGATAAGTTTTGTTAGCTCTTCATGACCTATGACAGCGAAGGATTGAAGTTGCACATGAGGAAAATTATGAGACACTGTTTTCTGAGGTAATGTGACATATGATTGCATAATTCCAATTTTATTTCTGATTATTTCAATTTTATCAGTAAAGAAATTCATGAAGTCATAACTCTTGTGCTGCGACGGAATATCTGGTTCTGTTGAGGCTTTATTCATAACCAATTTAGCCACAGTACTGAATAAACGCCTAGGATTGTTGTGGTTATTTTCAATGAGTTTGCTAAAATATGCTGACCTGGCAGCTTTTAGTGCCTGTCTGTAGCTACAGACACTATCGTTACATGCACCGCGAAATACCTCTAAACTTGTATTCTTCCACTTGCACTCCATTTTCCGAGCTGCTCTCTTGAGAGCATGAGTGTGATCATTGTACTTTGGGCTTTTTTCTTTAATCGAATGGGGGCGACACTATCAAGTGTGTTAGAGATGACTGTATTTATATTTTTTGTTATTTCATCAAGTTCTTCTAGGCTTTGGAGTTTACTGAGTGTATGAGATAGATCTGGAAGATTATTAGTGATGCTATCTTTAGTGGTCGAAAGAATATTTCTACCTGAATGATAGCGTGGTGTAGATCGAGTAACATTAGCTGATTGCAGCATACAAGAGATGAGGTAATGATCCGAGATGTCATCGCTCTGCGCCAGAATTTCTATAGTATCAACATCAACTCCATATGATAGAATTAAATCTAGTGTATGATTTATGGCGATGAGTTGGTCCTGTTACATTTTGTCTGACTCCAAGAGAGTTGAAATTATCAATTAATGCTAATCCCAATGTGTCATTAATTATCTATGTGAATGTTGAAGTCACAAACATTTAAAGCTCTATCTACAGTAACTATAAGATCTGATAAAAAATTTACAAATTCAGAATAAGGACTGGGTGATCTATATACTGTAGCAAGGGTAAAAGAGGACAGAGTTTTTTTATTTATATCTGACAGTGTCAAATTAAGAATTACTAGTTCAAAAGACTTACATTTATATCCTGTCCTCTGAGTAACACCAAAAACTTCACTGTAAATTGTAGCAACACTTCCCTCGACCCTTCAGACGAGGCTCATGTTTATAACAATAACCTGGGGGAGTAGATTCATTTAAACTAATATATTCATTCGGTTTAAGCCAGGTTTCAGTTAAACAGAGCACATCCAAACTATGATCTGTAATAATTTAATTTACAATTAGTGCTTTGGTAGAAAGAGATCTAATGTTTAGTAGCCATACCTTCATATGATGTTTATCTTTAATTTTTTGTTTGTTCAAGTTCGACCTTAATCAATTTTTTTCTAAATGATTTAGTGAGAGTTTTGTGTTTGGTAGTTCGGGGAACAGACACAGTCTATATGTGATATCTAGGTGATACAGTCTCTATGTGTTGTATTTTATGTTACCTGTGTGACATCTCAAGGCAGCTAGCAGACATTCGGATTAACCAGTTTGTATTCTTCCTGACCTGGCCCCCAGTTAATCAAATACTATTATCATTAAGACTATGAGCCAAATTACTAGAGAGGAGAGTGACGCCTTCCCTGGAGGGATGGAGTCCGTCTCTCTTTAGCAGGTCAGGTCTACCCCAAAAACTCTTCCAATTGTCTATAATTCCTATGCTATTCTCCAGACACCACTCAGACTTCCAGCCATTCAGTGACACTAATCTACTATAAACCTCATCTCCACGATGAGCATGGAGGTGGCCAGAGCATATTACAGTGTCTGACATCATTTTTGCAAATTCACACAACTCTTTAACATTATCTCTAGTGATTTCCGACTGGTGAAGCCGGACATCATTAGTGCAGACATGAATAACAATTTTAGAAAATCTACATTTAACATTAGCCAGCACTTGTAAATTTGATCTGATGTCAGACGCTCTGGTACCCGAAATGCATTTAACAGTAGTGGCTGGAGTCTCTATTTCCATGTTCCTTACAAAAGAATCACCAATAACAAGGGCTCTTTCAACATAATTCTCAGTGGGTGCATCACTGAGTGGGAAGAATTGATTGGAAACCCTAACAGGAACGGGAGTGTGGTGTCGCTTTGCTGAGCGAGTATGCTGCCAAGCGAGTACGTCACCCAAACGCCCTGCTGCGGGGGCTCAACAGTCGGAACCAAAGTGTGTGTGTGTGTGTGTGTGTGTGTTGCTCTCTGTACTGCCTGCATCCGAAACACTATCTACCGGCTTCTCTTTCTCACAGACCTCCGCTAGCGTTCGGATGCGTGTCTCTAACTCATTAAACTTCTCCGTCAGCCTGACTAATTCCTTACATTTATCACATGTGAATCCCTCACTGCTGATGGAAGAAGCTATTGTAAACATGTGACATGCAATGCAGGAAGAAATAACATGAGCGGATGCCATGACTTACCGCAATTGATTGTTGTTGTTGTTGTTTGTTGTTGCTGAGCAGTGAGGGTTTGAGATCGATGTGAATCCCTCACACAATTGTTTGTTATGGTTGTTCTTGATAAGCGGTGTTTTGAGATCAAAGCAATAATCCGTGTAACACAGAGGAGAAAAATGGGTGCGCGCTGTAAAATGCATGCAGTTTATTCGCGATAAAAATAGAAAATGGATGCACGCAGAAAATGCGCACAGTTGAATCGTGTTAAGAGAATAATGTGAGGGAAAACCAGATGCGTGCTGAAAAATGGCAGATGTTAAAGATTAAAACCTGAAAAAAGATAGATAAGGGATGCTAAAAAAGCTAGAAGGCTACAAACACAGACTCGAGCTAGGTGCCAGCAGCAACAGGTAAAATACACACAGATGAAACAGTAGAAAAGCGGAAAAACCCGAAACACAGTAAAATGACAAAGGATAAATCGACGAACGTATAAGAATAAGCAATGCTAAGCAGGCTAGCAGGCTACAAACACTTGTGCAGCATGCCATCATCAACAGGAACAGGAAGTGTGAATATCATTTTAGTACAGAATGATTGTTTGTTCATAATGAACTCTTTAGCCGTTCTCCATCCCCACAAACATGTGGTCAGTATTAGAAATGTATAAAGATCTTAAACGTGTTGTACAGAACGTCTGTGTTTGTGCAAGTATATTTGAGTTGCACTTTGCCTCAGCATTTCATTTAGGCCTCATTAAGTGCCCATTCATGCCTGTGTGCTTATTCTAAAGGGTGGAGTCCTGTCTTGCTGAAAAAGTGATAAAGAGACTGGAACAATTCTTGAGTGTGATCCACAGTTATCGGTCTCTCCACCTGTGTAACAACAGGGTTACTAATACTAATATCTGAAATGTTTATTTATTGAAAAATCTTTATTTTATAAAGGATTGACTTGCCGTTGATATTACAAAGCAAAAAGAGAATGAAAATAATTGTACATAATGGGCCCGTTTTTCTACTCTTTTATTGAAAAAGGGAACATATCTTACTGCATGAGAACTCTGTGATGTCCACGGCCCCATCCGTCTGTTTTTCTATGCTTAGTCTGCTACGTTTTGTAGATGTAGTCATCATTCGATCATACTCTGTCTTACCTGGTGCTGTGGAACCATCTGGATCCCTCTCAAAACATTTGATGTGATGACGACCTCCCCCCAGTCAAACACGGTCTCATTTTAATGAACTTTTTGTTTTAGTGGCAGAACTGAAATGACAGTCATGGATTGGCCAAGATAAAATTGTTGAGATTGTAGAGAACATGTCCATCTTTAAGACAAGAACAAATTCATTCCAGTACTTGCTCAAATATGCTGAGCTCAACAAAATAGTGAATGCACATGGTTGTTGCTGTCTTTTGTAGTTAATGTGTTTGTTTTTATTTTCTCTTGCTTTTTGATCCTTCTGTAAATTATATTTTAATATGCATATTACTTCAATACATGTGTTTGTGGGCAAAGAAAAACAAAAAGGTCTGTCTTGGTACATATTTTGTTTAGAAATGTTTTATAAAATTCCTGTACAGCAATAAAGCAAAACAGTGTCAGTCAACTGAGATAAATTCTGATTATTTTTTCAAGTAATTAAAATAATTTTTTACCAAAAATAAATAACGAATTCCATTTAGGGATGGGCTATAAACTGAATATTTGCAACATAGTTTGACTGTTTTTAGCTAGATTTGTAACAATGGCTATTTGGTTAAAACGATGGTTCATCAAGCCATTCCAAAGCAAATACATAAATATCAATATATATTAAAAGTGCACTCAGTAACTTTTTGTTTGTGTCATCTTGGACTTACAGTGACACCTAGTGGTGTGGATTCAGCATCATTCATTCAAAATGAATAGTTCCCTGTCTGTCACTCACTCGATGTGTGTCAATGTAGTGACACTAGGGGTTCACTCTTGAGAGCCCCAATCACCTTTGCTTTTTTCAGAAAAGGCCAATGAAAATTGGCAAGTGGAATTTGCATGCCACTTTATGATATTTATGGCGCATATCAGCGGTCACCCTCGCACGATCAAGTGTTGTGCTTCCCCTGGGTGCTTTGGTGGCTGAGTCCACAGGTGTTAAATGAGAATATTTCAAAAGAGTATATTTTCTCTAAAAGAGCTCGCACAAACGATTGATGTCTTTTTAAAGATGTCCTTTTGCCTTTGTGCTACTGGGTGTGGCCGTTATCTCTCCCCACCGGATGGCCACGAAATCTGTCTCGAGTGCTTGAGTCGCCAGCACGCCGAGGCAGCTTTTGTGGAGGGGTCATGTTCTCACTGCGAGAACATGCCCATGAGAATGTTGCGGTCGCAGCTCTCTTCCTTCTTCGAGAAGCAGAGAGCCACCGTGGCTGCTTCCCGATCCAGTCCGTCCTGGGTTGAGACTCGGGCGGCTGCGTCGGCGAGCACCGCGGACGATCTGGATGTGGATATTTGAGTGTTTCCGCTGGCTAAGTCCCCGTGGACCTCCCATCCCGCAGCACGCTCATTCTGCCCGGTAGAGTTCACGAGCGAGGCAGGCGGTCCGCCTCAGGGTGGAATTAATGTCTCATTCGGGTCTCGCAACGAGGATGAGTTATCAGTTGCAGCATCGGAGGGTGGGCTTCTGCTTTCGGAAGCGGATGAATCTTCTGAGTTCCCGCTCTCGGGCAGTAGAGCTCAGGATGAGGCGGACACTAAGTTGGCAGCCGTGCTTGCCCGGGCAGCCACGAACATTGGGCTTGAGTGGAACCCTCCGCCCCGCCCTAAACGTTCGCAGCTGGATGATTGGTTTCTGGGCTTTCGGTGCCCTTCTTCCTGGAAGTGCATGAGGAGCTCATGAAGTTGTGGAAGGCACTTAATCTCTGCCCGTACACGCTTTGCCGGCTTGTCCACCCTAACTACCCTCGATGGCGAGCGGCTAAGGGATACATCGAGCTTCCCCAGGTAGAGCGCGCTGTAGCGGTGAATTTATGCCCGCAGGGCACAGCCACCTGGAGGAACCGACTCATGACCCAGCACACCATGGCTATCCTGCAGACCCACCAGGCCAAAGCGCTTAAACATCTGCACGAGGGTAGGACCGACTAATGGCTTATGCAGGAACTGCGTACCGCAACCGACTTCGCTCTACGGGTGCCGAAAATCACAGCACGTGCCCTGGGCCGGAAGATGTCCACCTTGGTGGTCCAAGAGCAGCACCTGTGGCTCAACCTTGCGGAGATGCGTGATGCCGAGAAGGTCCGTTTTCTCGATGCACCCATCTTCCAAGGGGTTCTTTGGCGACACTGTCGAGGACTTCGCCCATCAGTTCCCAACAGTAAAGAAGCAGACGGAGGCCATAAAACATATCCTGTGGCGACGCAACTCGGCCACCTACAGGCCTCCAAAGTCCTGCGCCCCGTCTGCCTCTCGCCAGGGCCATCCTCCTGCAGTGTCGGCCCCAGCTCCCCACCATCGGAGTCAGTATGATGGCATCTGAGAAGATCCTCCTGCAGGAAGGTGGCACCACCTGCTTGTCAGCTGGCTGCCAAGAACCCCGGATGGGCTTCGAAGTGGTCCTGAGACAGGCAACCCAGGGATGAGGTGAGTCTCGTTGACTGGCCTGACCCAGGAGTGAGCATGGGCCCCACTCCCGCCCCTGGGCCAGCACAAGGTAAGTACCCTCGTAACATCGCCGGGTGCTTTCTGGGCCTCGGAATTCAAATTGTCAATAAAAGAGCAGTTTCCTCATTCTCCAATGCTCGGCCCCTCCGGCCCTCATGCTCGCAATGGCCAGGTGCTGAAAGTCTTTCCGGTCAACGAGCAGGATGCGAGTATCTCGCGTTCCCTTGTTTTCCGTCGAAAGAAGGCCGGCAAACAGGTAAGTATGGTGGTTCTTGGGGCCGGCCACCCCACCCCAGCTACCGGCAACCGTTGCGGACTCACGGACGATCTTCCCGGTTGGGTGTCTGCTCTGCCTTGCCGCGAACCACCCACCCTGGGCGTTATAAAACCAATAGTCCCCCTGGTGCCATTAGCGCAGAGCCTGGAAGCCCAGTTAGTGCTTTCCAGCCCGTCACGATGGCTCAATAGGATAATCCGGCTCGGCTGCGTGATCCAGTTCGCCAGACGGCTGCCCAGGTTCAGTGGCGTCCTCTCCACTGCGGTGCGAGGCGAGGATGCCTCGGTCCTTCGGGCAGAGATTGCCACCCTTCTGGCGAAGGGAGCGATAGAGCCCGTCCTCTTAGCCGAGTCGCACAAGGGCTTTTACAGCCCTTATTTTATCATGCCCAAGAGAGGGGGGGAGTGGTTGCGCCCAATTCGGGATCTGCATGCCTTGAACAAAGACTTACACAGGCTTCCGTCTGTATGACATCAGGATTGGTTCGCGGCCATCGACCTGATGGACGTGTACTTTCACATATCGATCCTTCCTCAACACAGACCCTTTCTTCAGTTTGCCTTCGAGGGACGAGTATACCAGTATAAGGTCCTCCCTTTCGGTCTGTCCCTGTCTCCTTGCATCTTTACCAAAGTCACAGAGGCTGCCCTGGCCCCGCTAAGGGAGAAGGGCTCAATTATCTTGATGACTGGCTGATTCTAGCTCACTCGTGAGATCTAATGTGTGTGCACAGTGACCTTGTGCTTCAGCACCTTGATCGACTGGGGCTTCAGGTCGACTGGGAAAAGAGCAAGCTCTCCCCTGTACAGAGCATCTCTTTTCCTGGTATGGAGTTGGACTCGATCACCATGATGGCATGCTTTATGAATGAGCATGCACAGTCGGTGCTGGTCTGCCTGAGAACCTTCAGGCAGAAGGTAGCTGTGCCGGTGAAACAATTTCAGAGGCTCCTGGGGAATATGGCATCCTCGGCGGTACTCCCCCTCAGGTTGATGCATATGAGACCGCTCCAGCACTGGCTACAGACTCGAGTACCGAGGCGCCACGGCACCCAGCGTGTCACTTTCATGCCACGGTGCCGCCAAACTTTCAGCCCTTGGTCAGATCTGCCATTTCTACGGGTGGTCACGACGGATGTCTCGAATATGGGCTGGGGTGCTGTGTGCAACGGGCAGGCAGTATCGGGGCTCTGGACAGGGCCCCGCCTGCAATGGCACATCAACTGCCTAGAGTTGCTGGCAGTATCACTGGCCCTGCGGAGGCTTCTGCCATTGATTCAGTGCAAGCACGTTTTGGTCCGGACGGACAACACAGTGACTGTGGTGTACATAAACCACCAGGGCGGTGTACGCTCACGTCGCATGTCACAACTCGCCCGCCGCCACCTCCTTTAGAGTCAGCAAATGTTGAAGTCTCTACAAGCCACTCACCTCCTGGGTGTCCTCAACCATGCAGCGGATGCGCTTTCATTGCAGGTAATGCTCCGCGGAGAGTGGAGACTCCACCCCTGCGCAGTCCAGCTAATTTGGGAGAAATTCGGGGAGGTGCAGGTGGACCTGTTCACCTCCCAAAAGTCCTCTCACTGCCCCCTTTGGTACTCCCTGTCTGAGGCTCCCCTTGGCTTGGATGCCTTGTACTTGCGCAGCTCCCGTGGCCAGCTGTGCACCGCGTTTCCCCCCAGTGAGCCTCGTTGCACAGATGTTGTGCAAAGTCAGGGAGGATTGGCAACAAGTCCTGATGGTTGTGCCGTACTGGCCCAACCGGGCTTGGTTCTCAGACCTGATGCTCCTGGCAGTAGCCCTTCCCTGGAGCATTCCCATGAAGCAGGACCTTCTCACTTAGGGGCAGGGCGTGCTCCGGCACCCACGGCCAGACCCCTGGAATCTCCACATCTGGCTCCTGGATGGGACGTGGAGGACCTAGCAGGCCTTCCGCCAGCAGTGGTAGACACGATCACTCAGGCCAGATCCCCCTCCACGAGGCGGTTGTATGCTCTGAAGTGGCGTCTCTTTGCAAATTGGTGTTCTTCCCACAGGGAAGATCCACAGAGATGTGCGGTCGGGTCTGTGTTGTCCTTCCTACAGGAGGGGCTGGAGAGACAGCTGTCTCCCTCTACCCTGAAGGTGTACGTGGCTGCTATAGCAGCATATCATGATACACTGGATGGGAGAATTGAATCCCCTTAGGCCGCACCTGATTCCCTTTTGGGATCTCTCTGTGGTCCTACCTGCCTTACAGAGAGCCCCCTTTGAGCCCCTTGAGCAGGATGAGCTCAGCACTTTGTCGCTAAAGATGGCCCTCCTGGTGGCGCTCACTTCTATCAAGAGGGTTGGGGACCTGCAGGTGCTCTCTTTCACCAGCGAATGCCTGGAGTTCGGGCCGGCACACTCTCATGTGATCTTGAGACCCGGCCCGGTTATGTGCCCAAAGTTCTCACCACTCCCTTCTGGGATCAGGTGGTGAACCTGCAAGTGCTCCCTTCAGAGGAGGAAGACCCAGCCTTGTCGTTGCTGTGTCCAGTTCGTGCCCTGCACATTTATCTGGACCACACGCAGAGCTTTAGATGCTCGGAGCAGCTCTTTGTCTGCTTTGGAGGGCAGCAGAAGGGGAAAGCTGTCTCCAAACAGAGGCTGTCCCATTGGATTGTGGATGCCGTGCCCTTTGTGGATCCGGGCACACTCCACCAGAGGTGTTGCATCCTCCTGGGCACTGGCAAGGGGCACCTCTCTAACAGATATATGCAGAGCAACAGGTTGGGCTACACCCAATACATTTGCAAGGTTCTACAACCTGCGCATAGAACTGGTTTCAACCCGAGTGTTATGGGGTAACAACAGGTAGGCCAGGCAGCCGGTACGGTGTATCGCTTGCATTGCGCCTTTCCAATGTCTCGTTCCCTCCATCAGGGAACAGAGGTTACTTCAGTAACCAAGACGTTTTCCTTTGCAGATGCCATTGTAGAAATTCACTATTCACAATCAGCCATGATTAATTTAATCCAAGAGTGAAAGTGTAAAATAAGACGGTTACTGAGATTAAGTGAGTAGTATTCAACTGGTCATGTGATTCTAAAATGGCAGCCTCCATGAGGGTGCTCCTCCCCCATGCATGTAGATTAAAACAGCTTTTATAAGGTTACTGAAATGACTAGAGTCCTCATCTCATGTGAGTGCTCATGATTTTATACATATGTTTCAAAATTGCAATTCATTTCTTTAGGAGTAAACCTTTTTTTTGTCAAAAGGCAAAAAAAAAATTTAAAAAAAAAAATAAAAAAATCAATATAATTGTATTATATTTATTAATTTATTATTATTCTATATTGCCCAGGTTGCTATTTCCAGGTCAGTAAATTTTCAATGACTGTTAAACTGTCATTGTACATTACATGTTTTGCATACTGAACACTGAAGGGTAGACAAATGGGCAGAAATAAAGGCTTTCCTCCTGCCTGACAGAAAACATCCAGAGCTGTTCCCAAGCACACTGTGTATGTAACCATGTGTGTAATATTGCATAATGTGGAGATGTGAATGAGAGTTGGGTGTGTGTGTGTTTTCTCTTGGAGAGTGCAGGGCTGGGTGCAGTACTTGTGTAAACTGATTACATTCTTATCACTCACTGGGCCATAAAGAGACTCGTAAATCAAACCACTCAGAAAAGCACACACATGCCATTTGAGTCACATGTTCAAAACAACACAGTGTGCTATACAACTGTAAGCATTATTTGCTACAATGAGCACACCCTTGCAATATACATAACTGGGGCAATATAACAGCTCCAACCCCCAATACATACATAAATGCACAAAATCTGTCACCAAGAAAACTTCAACCAGAAACTATGAACTCATCATTTGATTACTGACACCTCCCATAGCATGCATGTTTTCTGAATGGCAATAGGAGAGACCAAGGCCAGTTGCCACACATGAAAGTTATAACAAGGGCTTTATCTCAGTAACTATACAGTTTTGAGTAAAATCTTTGATTACACACAAGTGTGTTTTCTCAAGCAGTAGTTGTATATGTTGGTTTCAAATATTAAACCATTGGCATACATTTAGGCAAGGGTAAACTCTATAATGAAGGTAGATTTTACTTGAAAGGTGAAACTGTCTTCTCAAGACAAGGGTTTTTCTTAAATGTCCAGTCAGGGCAAGTTATCACATTTTTTATTTGTCACATTCAAGACACATATAATAGAATGCTTACTGGCAGGATCCATTGTGATTACTTACCCCCTATAGTGTGCCATATAGTGTGACAACATTTCCCGCAATTGAGGCAAGCTGTCATAAAAGGTCTATATGTATGCTTTTGCCTGGGCAATAACGGTGGAAATGTTCAGCAGTTGTTATAGCTAAGACTTCAATGTATCTGCCTATGCAGATATTAACCTACATGGCTATACTTACTACACATTCAGAAACAGCATTTTACCTGCCATGCACCCCATCAGTAGATCAACGTTGACAGTTTGAAATGAAATAGTTATGAATTTACATGATAGTGTGAAGATTATTAACAGCAACTGATATAATGTGAGGGTTTGGGCTTGACATGCTCTTTACACATGCTTGCACACTCTTTAAAAAGAGACAGAGTGTACCTCCATAGCAGGACACCCATTATAAGATAAGAGAATGATTTTGACTTATCTTCTCCTGTCATTTGCTTATGTTGACACATTTATCAGGCTGAGAAGGAAAAGCATCTCTCTCCTATTCCGGTTAGGATGTGGCTTTCCAGGGATTTTCTTCCAATCAGTCGGAGCTATGGCCTAAAAAGAACAAGCGCAGATGGTGATAGAGGTCTGCACGGGCCTTAAAATGAAACCCGAACCTGAGCCGTATGCGAGACCGTGTGGCCCGACCCTATCTGGCCCAAATGATACCATCAGAATATAAGCCCAAAATCGCTCACAATTTTTATAATTGCTTCTCCTAGCAAGTACTGTTGCAATTGGCTGTATTTAATGTAAGCAAATAGGCAACATTGGTAACAGTATTGAAACAGTAAACATAAACAGTTTTACATTTACATTTATTCTTTTATCCAAAACTTACAAAAAATGACTTACAAAAGAGGAATACATAAGCGAATCATCTTAAGGAGACAGTGGTATGAAAAGTACTGTATTATAAAGTTTCACTAGCATCAGAATAGTAGTATTCAAGACAGATTTTAGTGACTGGTTAAGTGCTTATGGAAAATATGTGTTTTTAGCCATTTTTTGAAGACAGAAAGTGAGTCAACTTCACTGATGGAGTTGGGAAGGTCATTCCACCAACGTGGTACAATGAAACCGAAAGTCCGAGAAAGTGTTTTGGTGCCTCTTTGTGTTGGTACAACAAGGCACCGTTCCTTAGCCGACTGCAGGATTCTGGTGGGAACATAGCTCTGCAGAAATAATTTTAGGTATGCTGGAGCAGACCCATCGACTGTTCTGTATGCCAGCATTAGAGCCTTGAATTTGATACGTACATCAACCGGCAGCCAGTGAAGAGAGACAAGGAGTGGTGTAACATGCACTCTCTTTGGTTCATTAGAGACCAGATGTGCTGCTGCATTCTGGATCATTTGCAGGGGTCTAATTGTGCATGCAGGGAGGACTGCAATGAGAGCATTACTGTAGTCCAGTCTAGTTATGACAAGTGACACAACAAGAAGTTGAGTGGCATGTTCAAAGTCGAAGGGTCTTATCTTCCTGATATTGTAGAATGTAAATCTACACTATCGAAGTTGGTTATCGATGGTTACCTCTAGATTTCTGACTGTTTTGAAAGGTGTTACTGTAGTTTAACCCAGCTGCACGGTGCTGTTGTGTTAAACAGCAGGGTTGGCTGGAAAGACAAGGAGCTCAGTCTTGGCTGGGTTATGTTGCAGGTGGTGTTCCTTCATCCAGGCCGAGATGTCTGCCAAACAGGCAAGGCACGGCATTGCCTTACCGTTTATGTGCTGAAAATTTGCTTGGTGCAGAACAATCTGGAATAATATGAAACGATGCAACAGTCCCCTCTATGCAGTCTGAACTTTTTCAGAATGTTGAATCTTTGTGACACCTGCACTAAAAACAATCTAGATGCAGCACAAAGCATGAAACAGAGCGTAGGTGTCTCGAGAAGCGTTTTTGTAAATGTGCAGTTCTTTTTAACTTGACATGGAAGCTGGGTTCCAAACAACACACTATACACTATGCACTTATAAAATATACTATGCACTCAGCCATGAAGTGAATGAATTTTCAAAATGTAATATCATCCCAAATGGAACACTTGACATTTTTTTTTTTTTACTACATGGAATCTTTCGCCATTCAACAGCTGACTGAAGTGACATTTCAAGCGCATGTGATGCGTTGCCGCTAGCTATAGCATGTTAGCCAACCTCAGTTCAAAACTTGTATCTTAAACAATGTATATATTCACAGCTTGGGGTAATGGTAAAGCATTCAACTCACATTTGTAAGGTGCTGTATCCACTGATGTTTTGCTAGCTGCTGCATTCTTCATTATTTACAACTGTTCTGTCTGACCAGCAGTGCAGCCATGTAACTCCGCCCCTTTTGCTATGTTCGGCAAGCCACGTGCTCGGAGTGCATGAAGTGTCCAACATTCCACAATCCGTTTTGACAGTTGAGAAAGTGCATCATTCGGGTACTTAAAATACATTTCTTTTTGCTACATTTTTACTGTAAACATACTACTCGTACTACTTACACTACAAAATGGTGTAGAATAGTGCAGTTTGGGATGCACCTAGAGTTGCATAAAGTGCTGGTGCTGTGCGACTCGCTGAAGAAAACCGTGAGATGCGGTGCAAAAGTCAAAGACATATCGTTCAGCATGTGTTTACTTAGGAAAACAATGGGAAAACATTACAGACGTGCGCAAAAACACATTCGGTATGAATGGCCTCCAAGTCATCCGTTCGCGGGTGTATGTGAGTGAGAGCGCGTGCAGTAGTTAGGTACAAGTTCGGTAGGCCTGTTTATTTTTTTCACTAATTACAAACCCGAACCCACCTCTAGATGGTAATGGCAATCGCGGCCATAGATGACCCTCACTATAAGTGGCCATTTATTTAAACTTCAGAAAAAATCCTTGCCAGCTATTTAAGAAGGGGAAAAAATAGAGCTGTCAATTTAATGTATCCATTTAGTATGAAAAATAATCCCAAAATATATCATGCCCCCACTGACCCACCAAACCACATTTACTAAGATTAGGTGACACATATAAAGTCTGTTTCAAAACCTAGTGAGCTACCTCGCTGCCTCCAGCTTACATAGGGAGCTGCCTTCTACAGTTGCATCCTAACCGACATTCTCTTTACATTCTTTTGAACTTTTATATCAAAATGTATCAAAATTTCTCTCGCTTCGTTCGCGTTATTGGATTTATTTTTTTGAGCTCATCACATTGCATTTTGGGATTGCCTTCTCTGTGAAGGATGCAGCCTAAGAATTTGGCCAAAATTACATATCTTAGGGAGGCAGAATATTTATGTTATCAACCTTTTGTAACAGCCTTCACATCAGGAGTGCACCTATGATGCCTTAAAATGAATTTCTAATTGTTCTTGATATGATTGTTTGAAATTTTGAATAAACTGTCATATTACCCACATTTAGATTTTATTTCCATGTGCAAGGAGTAATTCGTGTTTTTATCAACACATCTTTTTCAATTCCACAAGGAATATTCACTTCAGTTGCGTTCGTCCCTACACCCGCATTCACCATCATTAATTTTCCTTCATTTTAAGTCTTTCTATTATTCTGCATGCTAATAGTCTATTAACACTGTTTAACTTGTGGTGAATTATTGCATTATGGGCCATTAAAATGTATTATGCATGTGGAGTGGTATCAGAGTGACCCCAGAGTGACACTATGACTCATAAAAAAGGTTTCGCACTCCAGGCAAAATCATGTGCACCGCTTATATACTTTGGGCATCAACCACAAGAACTGAGCCCATTCCTTCTGACTGTATAGCAACCCTTTAGCTAGCGCATGTGTGAGTTCTGATGGGGAAACAGATTTAGGTTGAATCAGATATAATACTGTGTACCGGTAAACTTATGTTTGCATTAATGAATATTCCCCTGCTACATGCATGCTTAGGGCAAAACAACCACCGAAAACATGCACACATTATAACTGCAAAACACAGCTGACCCTGTAGGAATGTAGTTATGCATGCATGTTACAGATGTGTGACCACAGTATTGTGGCAGATCAGACTGTACTAAGATTAAGGACTGTGTTGTACATTTTCCACCATGCTCAATTTTTATCTGTCAGTAAAATATTGGGTCTGTTCCAAAACTTAGCGAGCTGCCTCGCTGTCTTCTGCCTACAGTGCATCCGGAAAGTATTCACAGCACTTCACTTTTTCCACATTTTATGTTACAAGCTTATTCCAAAATGGATTAAATGCTTTATTTTCCTCAAAATTCTACAAACAATACCCCATAATGACAATGTGAAAGAAGTTTGTTTGAAATCTTAATTTATAAAAATAAAAAAAAACACATGTACATAAGTATTCACAGCCTTTGCTCAATACTTTGTTGAAGCACCTTTGGCACCAATTACAGCCTCAAGTCTTTTTGAGTATGATGCTACAAGCTTGGCACACCTATTTTTTGGGCAGTTTCTCCCATTCTTCTTTGCAGGACCTCTCAAGCTCCATCAGGTTGGATGGGGAGCGTCGGTGCACATCCATTTTCAGATCTCTCCAGAGATGTTCAATCGGGTTCAAGTCTGGGCTCTGGCTGGGCCACTCAAGGACATTCATAGAGTTGTCCCGTAGCCACTCCTTTGTTATCTTGGCTGTGTGCTTAGGGTCGTTGTCCTGTTGGAAGATGAACCTTCACCCCAGTCTGAGGTCCAGAGCGCTCTGGAGCAGGTTTTCATCAAGGATGTCTCTGTACATTGCTGCATTAATCTTTCCCTCAATCCTGACTAGTCTCCCAGTTCCTGCCACTGAAAAACATCCCCACAGCATGATGCTGCCACCACCATGCTTCACTGTAGGGATGGTATTGGCCAGGTGATGAGCGGTGCCTGGTTTCCTCCAGACATGACGCTTGCCATTCAGGCCAAAGAGTTCAATCTTTGTTTCTCATGGTCTTCAGGTGCCTTTTGGAAAACTCCAGGCGGGCTGTCATGTGCCTTTTACTGAGGAGTGGCTTCCGTCTGGCCACTCTACCATACAGGCCTAATTGGTGGAGTGCTGCAGAGATGGTTGTTCTTCTGGAAGGTTCTCCTCTCTCCACAGAGAAACGCTGGAGCTCTGTCAGAGTGACCATTGGGTTCTTGGTCACCGCCCTGACTAAGGCCCTTCTCCCCCGATTGCTCAGTTTGGCCAGGCGGCCAGCTCTAGGAAGAGTCCTGGTGGTTCCAAACTTCTTCCATTTATGGATGATGGAGGCCACTGTGCTCACTGGGACCTTCAATGCTGCAGAACTTTTTCTGTACCCTTCCCCAGATTTGTGCCTAGATACAATCCTGTCTCGGAGGTCTACAGACAATTCCTTGGACTTCATGGCTTGGTTTGTGCTCTGACATGCACTGTTAACTGTGGGACCTTATATAGACAGGTGTGTGCCTTTCCAAATCATGTCCAATCAACTGAATTTACCACAGGTGGACTCCAATCAAGTTGTAGAAACATCTCGAGGATGATCAGTGGAAACAGGATGCACCTGAGCTTAATTTTGTGTGTCAAGGCAAAGGCTGTGAATACTTATGTACATGTGATTTTTTTTATAAATTTGCAAAGATTTCAAACAAACTTCTTTCACACTGTCATAATGGGGTATTGTTTGTAGAATTTTGAGGAAAATAATGAATTTAATCCATTTTGGAATAAGGCTGTAACATAACAAAATGTGGAAAAAGTGAAGCGCTGTGAATACTTTCCGGATGCACTGTACATAGGCAGCTGTCTTCTATAGCAACTTCCTACCTGAAATGATGCCTCATAAGAGAGTGATTTGGAATGCCTACAAAGGCAGCTCCGCGCATCATGCAAATAGCGCTCCTCGTGCACAGCTCACATTCAGATTCAACTCGCAACTGATTTCAATACAGGTGACCTATTGTAAAATGACATTAACATTACAAGAAATTATATAGTGGGAGCTCTCTTAGTCTTATCAAGCCCTGTATTGCGTGTTTTTAGCTACGTTTTATTTAGCCTTTTCAATGTAAGAAAGATGTGAGAAAAGACACTGTGCTCTATATCCCATAAATGATTCCACTAGACAGTACTTGGAATCTCTCGTTTCTCAAAACTTTATTTACTCCCATAATTTAATCTATTTTAGCAACTTTACTGTGCAACCATTTCTAAAGTAGGGACAGTTAAAAGATAAAATTATTAAAATCTCTCTCTCTCTTTTTTTTTATTTTATCTCATTGCATTTTGAAATATCCATCAATGTTCTTAAAATTCTGTGAATTACTACACATTTTTATTTAACGCAATCTCTGCGCCTACTGAACGCTGGCACAAATGACATGTATGGACAGTAGGAAACTGGTCTGCTTAAGGATTGTGGGCAATTTTAGATGGGCTGTTAGCTGCCCTTAATGATTTTAGCCCAGACTTAGGTATCAGCTGGATAAAGACAGTTAACCCCTCACCCATCCTTACAGCCGGTCATTATCCATATGCCATATTCTCTGGGACGGCATGTTGACTACAGGTCAAAGGTCATCTGAGACAGAGGCAGAAATGAAATGTGCAGGTGTTGAGGATGAAAATGAAATCGCCCCTATGTCATTTGACAATCTGTTTATCTGGTGTTAATGAGTCATAAATACAATCAGGATAGCATAAAGAATAGTCCTTCCACAGGATGACAATCTTTAAATCTTACTGGAGGTCTGACAGTTCTACCACTTCTTGTGCGAATTGTTGATTCCTCATTGACACACGGCAAAGTTGCTTGTTCAAGATTTTCCTCAGATACAGGTGTCTTTGGCATTGAATTAGTGGTCACTGGATCAGACCGGTCTGGTGCCACTGTATCAAATAAATCATTATCACTGCTTGGATTTAACACAACAGCTCTGAATACCTCTGTATGTATCTTTCTCAAATTACATCTATTTCGTCTAAAGATCTGACCATTTGGTGACTGTACATTATACGACCGTGGTTCCTCTTACATATTCCTGTTGCTGGTTTCCATCCTTCTCGAGTTTGCATATGTACAGTCTCACCTGCTACCAGCCCTGGCAAACTTCTAGATCTGACATCGTAGTACTTCTTCTGACGAACTTGCAGATCTACCAGTCTACTGTGCTCCTGCACAAAAGATCTTTGTTGCAACATCTTGGTGGAATATGGTATAGTACTGCGAAGAATTCGTCCCATCAATATTTGTGCTGGAGATATACTTAATCCTGTGACTGGTGTATTTCACAATGATAACAAAGCTAGATGTATATCCTCACCTGAGAAAAGGGCCTTTTTCAGAACACGTTTCATAGTTTGCACTGTTCACTCAGCAAGTCCATTTGATTGTGGATATCTGGACTGGAAAACAAAAGCCTTATTCCCCACATATCAGCACATTTTCTCATTTCTTGACTTGCAAATGGTACATGGTCACTCAAAATTTATTTTGGTATGCCGTATCTTGCAAATGTTGCTTTCATAATTTGTATGACTGAATGGGCATATTTGTCTCTCAAATTTAGCACTTCTGGGTATTTTGTCATAGTCAACTAACACCAGGAATGACTGACCTTGCAATTCAAAGATGTCTGCTCCAAGCTTCAACCAGGGAACATCTGGGATGTCATGTGACTGAAGAGGTTCTCTTTGATTTCGAGGTTGGAACTTTTGACATATGCCACATTTGCTTACCATGCTCTCAATATCTTTTGATATGCCATGCCAAAACACAACTTGCCTTGCTTGTGCTTTAGTTCGTTGTATACCTTGATGTCCAATATGTAACCTCTGTAACACAGTAGACTTTAATTTCTCTGGAATGATTATTCTATCTCCCATCATTAGCACACCATTCTGCATACTGATGTTGTGTTGCACTGACCAGAATTTCTGCAATTTCTCCTTAAGCCTGCTGCATTGCTTACCCCAGTCACTTTTAAGAGCTTCTTTTATGGCTTGCAGGACATCATCTGTTTGACTCATTTCTTTTAGTTGTTTCAACATATCTGGACTTAGAGAATCAGTAGCTTCTAGCAAATACACTACTTTCTCCTGAAACAGGTCTTTGTTGTCCTCATTTGCATCTTGTTTTCTCACTGCTGCCCGTGACAATGTGTCTGTAATCCACATACAGTTACCTGGTGTGTATTGAATCCTCAGATCATAGCCTTGTAAATGAAGAAGCATTCACTGCAGTCTTGCTGGTGCTTTATTCAATGATTTTCAAAAAATATTCTCAAGTGGCTTATGATCAGACTGCATTGTCACTACCATACACATACTGATGAAAGTATTTGACAGCAAAAACAATGGCCAGCAACTCCTTTTCAATTTGTGCATATTTTTTCTCAGTATCTGTAAGTGCCCATGAGCTATACTACAAGGGATGCCCTTCTTGCATGAGCACAGCTCCTAAGCCATCCTTTGATGCATCAGCTTGAATTACCAACTGTTTGACAGGATCATAGTACTTAAGGACTGGTGCTTGAGTTAAGGCTACCTTGAGACTTTCTAAAGCCTTATCATGCTCAGGGCTCCACTGCCAGTCAGCTTCTTCTCTCAACAAATACCTTAACGGAGCAGTTAGTGTTGCTTCATTTTGGATATACTGAGATAAATACCTGGTCATTCCCAGAAATCTCTGAAGCGGCTTCTTGTTCTCTGGTGGTGGCATTTTAACAATTGCTTGAACTTTGTCTCCATCAGGTTTTACCCCTTCTGAGGTGATGATATGTCCCATATACTTGACAGTGTAAATTTTGTATTGCAACTTGTCCTTATTGAACTTAACATTAGACATTTTTGCTCTCTCCATGACTTGACGTAAAATCTCATCATGCTCTTATGATGCAGCAATGATCATCAGCAATTATATGCACTCCCTCAATGTCTCCAGAAACGTCACTATTCTTTTGTTGGAAAACTTCACTGGCTGATTTAATACCAAATGGAAGCCTCAAGAAGCGATACCTTCTCCATGGTATATTGAACGTGCACAACATGGATGATGGTTCGTCCAGTTTTACTTGCCAGTACCCATCCTTTTCATCTAGGATAGTAAAGATCGATTTACCAGCCAATTTACATCTCACATCATCAGGCGTAGGAATGGAGAAATATTGTCTTTTCATAGCCTTGTTCAGTTCTCTTGGGTCCAAACACACTCATAATGCCCCATTCTTTTTTTTCAGTGATCACCAGGCTGTTTACCCAATCAGTTGGATCTTGCAATGGAGTTATGACGTTAGCGCTCACTAACTCGTGTAAAGTAGATTTTAATCAGTCCATTATGGCTAGAGGAATTTTCCTACATCCCTGTACTATTGGAGTTATATTTGGATCAACATGTATGTGATGAACACCAGGAAACTCACCAAGCCCTGTAAAGACAGATGAATATTTTTGAATCATTCCATCTCTTGTCATTGGTCCTTTCACTCCAATTGCCTCTATTCTCTGCACCAACTGTAAGGCTTCACAGGCTTCTTTGCCTAAAATCAGAGTACTGGATTGAGAGGAAATAAAGAATTGCAGTAAAGATTTAGCTTTAGGCATTTCACACATAACCGATATAGTACCTTCTGGTTTTATTCTATTTCCTCCAAAAGCCACGAGCACAGTATTTGTAGATTTCATCGAATACAGCAGGAACCTTTTCATACATCTCCATTGGCAACACATTTTCTTCAGCACCAGTGTCCAGTTTAAACTTGACATACATTCCATTCAAATGACCTTTAACATACCATGCCTTATCATTCTGTATAACTGTTGTATCGGAATTTATACGCAGGATTGTGCCAATATGGAGCATGTCAACGTCAATATCATTCTCAATCTCGTCAACACTTCTTGATGCTCGTGTTTCTATCAGGATTTTGTCGTACACATCTACGCAAAATGATTGTTCTTTCCACATTTATAACATTCTACCCCATATGCTGGACATTGTCTTAGTTCATGCAGCCGTCCACATCTCCTACATTTGTTTACAGGTTGACTCTTATTTTTCTCTTTATTTTTATTATTCATTGTCATCCCTTTTTTCAGAGCAAATTTTTGACTTTCTGATCACTTGAATTGCTGCTTCTGAATTCACTTGTCTGCATTACCATGATCTGATTTTTTGCTGCTTCTGCTTCTCTGCATATGTCTAATGCTTTCATTATTGTCAACCCCGTTTCTCTGAGCAGTCTTTCTTTCATTCGAGTGTCTATTAGACTAAATACCAGTTTGTCTCTTATCAGATCATTTTCACTTTGGCCAAACTCAGTCTTTTGACTTTTGATGTAACTCTGTAACAAACTTTTCCACTGATAGTCCGTCTGTCATCTTATGTGACCAAAACTGATGTCGTTCAAACACAATATTTTTCATTGGGCTACAGTACTGTTTGAAAGCTTGCAAAATCTCTTCCATAGTATGATTTAATTCATCTTCATAGTTGATCATGAGAGTGTTATAAACTTCAGGTGCCTCTTCGCCTATTGTGTGAAGCAAAATCGCTATTTTAACATTCTCATCTTTTTCTTTAGACCCAGTTGCCATCATATACAATAAAAATCTTTGTTCCCACCTCCACCAATTCTCTGTGACATTGCCTGAGAGCATTAGACGCGATGGTGGCTTAAATTGTTCCATCTAGCCCGTTTATCCTTTTCCAAACAAACACAGACATTTCACTGATGTGCCGTTCACTCCTTTACATCAGGAATCCTTCATTCAGTACCTGTTTACGTTCTCATTGTACTGCTGAGCCACCACTTCTGAAACCATGTCGTGTCTGTCGTTAATGTGGGTTTCTTTCTGTGTTTGCAGGCTACTCGAATTGCTGCAGACAGACTCACAGCTACACCATGCTTCATGCTTATTGTTGAAATTAAATGTAATTTAACTCTGGTCATAAATTGAACGTGGCCCCTTTAAGAGTTTTGCGATACCCGCTGTGTTACACACGTGTGCTGGTTAGAATGTGAGAGCAGACATTGTGCAAGAGAGCTCCTGGTTTTGTTCATCGGTTGATAATTCTTTGGGATGCATATGGATTGCATGTGTGGAGTTTGACTGCATTTTGGCACGTGTGTGATAACTGGCATTTTTATAACCATATTTAATTTTTGCATTTCATTTTTGTATCTCATTTTTGTATAAAACATTTTGTATATGGCATCATCGACCGCTGTTTTTTTTTTAATTTTATTTTTTTTATAAACAGCCATCAGAATAAAACCCCAAAAGATACCTTTGTATCCTGTGGTGATTATTTTCAACTCACCTGCTACATTAGTTAAAAAAAAGTTTTAAAAATGTATCTGTTTCTTACACAACTAGCGTTTTGCTTCAGAAGACATTAATTAACCCACTGGAGCCATATGGATTACTTTTATGATGCTATGTGTGCTTTTTGGAGCATTTCCAATATTTTTGGAAATATTCTTCCTAAAATCTTTGTTTGTATAAATAATGAGAACATTTTCAATTTTGGGTGAACTATTCCTTTAAACTTACCTCTGGCAATTTGAAGCAATGTTCCTGCTAACAAAATCCAGTGCAAACGTCCTGGTTACTTTCGTAACCTCCGTTCCGTGATGGAGGGAACGAGACGTTGTGTCGATGTAGTGACACTAGGGGTCACTCTTGGGAGTCCCAAACACCTCTACTTTTTTTGAAAAAAGGCCAGTGAGAATTGGCGAGTGGAATTTGCATGCCACTCCCCCGGACATATGGGTATAAAAGGAGCTGGTATGCAACCACTCATTCAGGTTTTGTGCTGAGGAGCCGACACCAGGTCCCGGCCAGTTCAGCGGGTAGTTCAGCGTTGTGGCAAGAGGGACACAATGTCTCGTTCCCTCCATCAGGGAACGGAGGTTACGAAAGTAACCAGGACATTCCCTCTCTGTCACTCACTCGACGTTGTGTCGATGTAGTGACACTAGGGGTCCCTATACAAAACGCCACAACTAGCTGAACTGTGTTGCGTGAACTGGCGGTGTGTGATGGGCAGACTGCTGTGTGCCTTGTAGCCAGTGCACCAGGCCATCACATAACCTCCCCCAACACTCTTATGAGCATTGAACAGTCCATCAGGAACAAGTCAACTGCCCAACTATAGGGACAGGCTAGCCCAGCCGAGGCCTCTTTTCCCTCTCTTTTCTCCCCAAAAAGAGTGGAATTTGTTAACTGACTGGGAGCCATAATTGTCTGTGTCGGGGGGTATCCCTCCCAAGGGGAAGACATCGCAGAGACCACACCCCGACCAAAAAGAGGGGGGTGGGGGGGGGGGATTTTGAGTGGAATACATAACATGGTCTCACTGAGTCTAGTCGGAAGTATGTCATGTGGAGAGGTCCCATGGTAGGTCCTCAACCCGGAGATTGTAGAACCTTGCAAAGGTGTTGGGTGTTGCCCAGCTGCCACACTGCTGGTGGAGTGGGCTCATAACCCCGCAGGGGGTGGCACGTCCTGAGCCTGATATGCCATCGTGATGGTGTCGATGACTCAGTGGGCGATCCTCTGTTTGGAGACAGTGCTTCCTTTCTGCTGTCCACCAAAGCAAACAAAGAGCTGCTCGAAGCTTCTAAGGCTCTGCGTGCGTAAAACTCGCAACGGACACAGCAACGCCAAGGCTGGGTCTGCCTTCTCCTGGGGCAGTGCTTGCGGGTTCACCACCTGATCCCTAAAAGGGGTCATGGGAACCTTGGGCACATAGCCCGGTTGGGGTCTCAGGATCACGTGAGAGTAACCCGGACCGAACTCCAGGCACGATTCGCTGAAAGAGAATTCCTGCAGGTACCCTACCCTTTTGATGGAAGTGAGCGCAGTCACATAGTCTTCAAAGAGAGTGCCTTAAGCTCAGCTGACTCCAAGGGCTCAAAGGGAGCTCCCTGTAGACCCCGAAGGACTACAGAGAGGTCCCATGAGGGGACGAGGTGCGGTCTGGAGGGATTCAACCTTCTAGCGCCTCTCATGAACCTCATGATCAAGTCGTGCTTTCCCAAATACTTACCATCTACTGCATCGTGATGCGCCGAAATAGCGGCTACATACACCTTCAGGGTGGATGGGGACAGCCATACCTCGAGCCTCTCCTGCAGGAAGGAAAGCACTGATCCGACTGTGCATCTCTGGGTGTCTTTGCTTTGGGAAGAACACCACTTAGTGAACAGATGCCACTTCAAGGCATACAGGCACCTCGTAGAGGGAGCTCTAGCCTGAGTGATCGTGTCTACCACCACAGGTGGTAGGGCACTTAGGTTTTCCGTGTCTCATCCAGGGGCCAGACGTGGAGATTCCAGAGGTCTGGTCGCGGGTGCCAGATGGTGCCCCATCCCTGAGAAAGAAGGTCCTTCCTCAGGGGAATTCACCAGTAGGGTGCTACTAGGATGATCTGCTCCTCGTCCTCCCTGACCTTGCACAGGGTCTGTGCAAGTAGGCTCACTGGGGGAAACGTGTGTTTGTGTAGTCCAGGGGGCCAGTTGTGTGCCAGCGCATCTATACTGAGGGGTGCCTTGGTCAGGGCATACCAAATTGGGCAGTGGGAGGATTCCCGGGAAGCAAACAGGTCTACCTGTTCAACCGAATCAACTCCTAATCAGCTGGACCACCTGAGGGTGGAGACTCCACTCTCCCCTGAGGGTAACCTGACGTGACAGTGCGTCCGCTGCGGTGTTGAGGTCGACCGGGATGTGAGTGGCTCGTAGCGACTTGAGGCGCTGCTGACTCCAGAGGAGGAGATGGTGGGCGAGATGTGACATGCATTGGGAGCGTAGACCGCCTTGGCACTTGATGTATGCTACCGATGCTGTGTTGTCCGTCCGGACCAACACATGCTTTCCCTGGATCAACGGCCGAAACCTCTGCAGGGCGAGCACTACTGCCAACAACTCTAGGCAGTTGATGTGCCAATGCAGGCACGGGCCAGTCCAGGAGCCGGCGGCTATGTGCCCGTTGCATACGGTGCCCCAGCCCATCTTGGAGGCGTCTGTTGTAACCACAACACACCTGGAGACCTGCTCTAGGGGAACCCCTGACAATAGAAATGCAAGGTCGGTCCAAGGGCTGAAGAGGCAGTGACAGATCAGCATGATGGCCGCGATGTGTCCCGTGGCACCATGCCCATCTCGGGACTCGAGTCTGAAGCCAGTGCTGAAGCAGTCTCATATGCATCAACCCGAGTGGTGTGGCCGCCGCTGAGGATGCCATATGCCCCAGGAGCCTCTGAAAAAGTTTGTGGAACCGCTGCTCTCTGTCTGAACGCCTTCAGACAGTTCAGCACTGACTGTGCGCGCTCGTTCATGAGGCGCGCTGTCATTGAGACAGAGTCCAACTCCAGACTGAGAAAGAGATGCTCTGAACCGGGGAGAGCTAGCTCTTTTCCCAGGTGACACGAAACCCCAGTCGGCTGAGGTGCCGGAGCACGAGGATCCTATGTGCTCACAGCAACTCTCTAGAGTGAGCTAGGATTAGCCAGTCATCGAGATAGTTTAGGATTCGGACACTCACTTCCCTTAGCGGGGCAAGGGCAGCCTCTGCAACCTTCCTGAAGACGTGAGGGGACAAGGACAGGCTGAAGGGGAGGACCTTGTAGTAGTACGCCTGATCTTCAAAGGCAAACTGCAGGAAGGGTCTGTGTCAAGGTAAGACCGAGACGTGAATGTACGCATCCTTCAGGTCTACCGCTGCAAACCAATCTTGATGCCGGACGCTCACTAGAATGCGTTTTTGCGTCAGCATCTTGAACTGGAGTCTGTGCAAAGCCCGGTTCAGTACTCGCAGGTCCAGGATTGGTTGCAACCCACCGCCTTTCTTCGGTACAATGAAGTAAGGGCTGTAGAACCCTTTCTTCATCTCGGCTGGAGGGACAGGCTCTATCGCGCCCTTGCGCAGAAGGGTAGTGATCTCCGCACACATGTAGCGGCGTTCTCGCCCTTCACCGAGGTGTGAGCCACGCATCCAAACTCCTGGTGAGGGGGACCAAGGGAATGATCATGTCGGATGTACCGGCGGGTGGGGCCTCACGGCGGGGCGGAGCTTGAGGTGCCATGTCGAGGGGATTCGAGCCCCGTGGCCGTGCTGAGTCCAGGGACATTGAAGCACTTACCTGGCTCCTGCTGCCCACCATAAAATTGGCAGAGGATGGGGGAGGAGGAGTCTCGTCCCCATAGTCCACCAGACCCAATCCCATGTGGGCATGTTTGTGCCACAGCTCGTGACTCTTGTGGAGAGTATGTCACGCAAGACTTCCGGCCAGGGAATATGACCACAAATGGGGTGGAGAGAAACCAGTCAATGGCGACTGGCGTCTACAAGTTACCATGTGTATCTGCTTGTACGATAGCTAGGGACAAAGCTGGGCTTTAGCATTTAAGCTATCTACGAGCCAAAATGTGTGCCAGAATGTTTGTGAGGGGTCACGTGCCTGTGTGTGTGTGTGTGTGTGTGGTTAGTACGAGAGAGAGAGAGAAGTGACAGCCCTAAAGCCGATTTCGCGATCGTGGGAGAGAAAGCAGCTGTTAGTTCATCGCTCAAAGACGTGGTGGACGGCTCGTAAACAGTCCCGCGTACTTTATTTAATGGATTAACTCAGTTTACCCATCTCACCCGCAATGGCGAAATTGCACAACAGTCCAATTTGGTTGGACCACAATACAGCAAAACAAAATCATGATAATTAATACACTGAGTATTAATAATGAGTGGACATGGCGGTCCGTAAACTGTACAAGCAAAAACCTTGAAATACAAGAATAACACACTATAATATTCTATCTCTGCCCAGACGTAAACCTCTTACTTGAATTGCATGAGGACACAGGTAGAATATGTTTTACTCTGACCCGGCTCCTTGAGGCTCGGGTGATGATTGGAGGCCGTTTCCTCGCTCTGTCGGCGGGCGGTACGGCTGTTGATTCTCGGCGGGCTGGCGGAGAACTCAGAAATGTCGACTTGATTGAAGATGGAAGAAAAATCTTTAATCTCTTCACTTCTGTAGGCAAATGGATGAAGATGCGAATTGCTCGGCAGTCTCCTTCGGATCCGTTAGAGTGTTCGGTTGAACACAGAGTAATCTCAACTCGTCCAGTGAGATGGAGATTGTATGGCCACAGTTTCAAGTCGGACGTTACTTCCTTGTGCCACAAGGTTGCACATGAGAGCAGTGATGAACTGCGTCCACACACTGCAAGCAAAGTTGCTGGAAGCAAATCCCGAAAGCATTTCAGAGGTATTTCAACTCCTGATGATGTCATGGTTTGAGGTGTGTTCTGTGGTGTGCCTCATCCAATAGGAGTTGAGAGTTCGATCCTTTAGTGAGCAAGGCTTCATGGGATTTGTAGTCTGTTTTGGACTCCCTTTGTTTGATTTTGGCGCGATTTTTATTAGTATAATTTACGACTTGGAATGTGGGGGCTTGAATTAGGTTTTTACGACTGTGTTAGGCCTGCCTTTGTCTTCTATCTGAATACATGAGGCCCAACAGCTTGGTGTACTTGCAGGAGGCGTTCTCTGCACTCCATGGGTGCAGAGGGGGAGAAGCCGCTGAAATGCGCCGTAGAATCCAGCAGATGAGGTGAATGAACTTCGTGGATGAATTCAGCTTCAATTAATAGAACCGCTCGGCTCCAAAGAGAAAATCTGAGTGGTTGCATACCAGCTCCTTTTATACCCGTATGTCCGGGGGAGTAGCATGCAAATTCCAATCGCCAATTCTCATTGGCCTTTTTTCAAATAAGCAGAGGTGTTTGGGGCTCCCAAGAGTGACCCCTAGTGTCACTACATCGACACAACGTCGAGTGAGTGACAGATAGGGAACAGATGTAATCCCACACATGATCTGTCTCAGTTTCTCTCTTTCGCTCACACACACACACACACACACACACACACACACACACACACACACTCTACCTTGTTACTCCAGAAACTGAACTTTTGGTCGGATTTTAGGAGTGAATGCACTTAGCTGCATAGAAAGCTATAGGATGCTCACTTGCTCCCTATTTAGTGAATGACTTAATCTCCAGTGTGCTGTCTGTCTGCACTGGTCTCAGAACAAAATACATCTTATTTACAGTACATCCTAACTCCATATAAAGCCTCTGAAAGCAAAATTTCAGCTTTTGGATGAACCCACTGATTCGCGATGTGAAAATGCATAGTAAATATAGGAATGCATTTACTAATGTTAATGAATAAAACTGTATTGTACAGCGATAATAAAATATAACAAAATGTATATTAAAATGAAACGAAATGACCCATAGATGTGTTAAAAGTTATTCAAAATAACTAACTTGTTATTCAACTCTTGCAGGAATAAGGTCCCAATTTCCACATGTGGACATCATGTTTATCAGTGTGCTGACACGCAAAAAAAATGAATGCATTTTTTAAAGCTGCATATCAAACAAAACAAGAGACACTACCCTTTACAACCAAATAGGTTTCAATGAAAAAACTTAGAGGTTTCTACCAGACGCACTTTTGTTGGCGCTGCGCCCGTAGAACGCCATGCTGTTGTGCCACTTGACGCGGTGCGCCAGGAGTTTAACACTTAAATGACAGTGTAGAGTGTTGCGAACAGAATTCAGTCAGTTTAAATTCATTTAAATTATGCATTGCACATAGTGAAGCCAAAATACAATGTCCACACGTGGATGCAGGGTCGCACGAGGATATTTGAATATCCCTGATCATTTCAGTCTGGTCTTAACAGTTTATGTGGATTTGTGAAGATTGTTTTGTAAATCTGTAACAATGTCATTTAGGATTTGCAACAAGGTTGTAATTGAAGGATGGAGTAGTGCAAGCTTGGACCCAACAACAAACTTGTAGCTTGTGTGTGTTGCTCATTGATTTAATTTTTAGCTGTAAGTGATGTAATACAATGAAGAGGAATGCATAATTATTAACTCCACCTCCAAACCCAAATCCCAACCCTAAACCTAACCTTCAGCGGAGTAAAAATGTGATCTTAGAGGAAAAATAGGACCTCCGAATTGCAGTTATCACTCATTAGGGGAATACTGCTTTCAGTGCAGGTTGAGAACCTCGGTTTCCCATGCTGCTGACACACCAAATTTTCGGTCACACTACAGGAAACGGTAAACACATCTGAACTGATGTAAAAATCTCTGATGGAAGATACCATCAGTAACTCTGCTTGACGGGGCCGATGTCACTGTACTGAAACAGTCGGAAGCAACATGCCGACTTCCTTTGTGAACATGTTGGTTGTTTATGTAACGGGAGCCAGCTGGTACATGATAGCTGTGCAGTATGTGTAAACTTCACTCCCCTTGCCTCAAGAGGTGCACTACCTCTGACACTAGGGGCTTTAGCCTCATCGTTAGCACGCTCGCCTACCATGCAGTCTGACGTTGGTTTGAATCCCACTCGGAGCGGATCAAGCAGGAGCGGTTACATTTACACAGAATTCTTAAAGGTACAACAGCCTTTAATTGTAAGAATTGGGCAGAAGTTGGAAAATGGTCATGAAAAACAAAATTATTACTGTTTTAGCAAGAAAAAAAAAACTTTACTAACATAATACAGTGCATCCGGAAAGTATTCACAGCGCTTCACTTTTTCCACATTTTGTTACATTACAGCCTTATTCCAAAATGGATTAAATTCATTATTTTCCTCAAAATTCTACAAACAATACCCCATAATGACAGTGTGAAAGAAGTTTGTTTGAAATCTTTGCAAATTTATTATAAATAAATAAAAAATAAAATCACATGTACATAAGTATTCACAGCCTTTGCCATGACTCAAAATTAAGCTCAGGTGCATCCTGTTTCCACTGATCATCCTTGATGTTTCTACAACTTGATTGGAGTCCACCTGTGGTAAATTCAGTTGATTGGACATGATTTGGAAAGGCACACACCTGTCTATATAAGGTCCCACAGTTAACAGTGCATGTCAGAGCACAAACCAAGCCATGAAGTCCAAGGAATTGTCTATAGACCTCCGAGACAGGATTGTATCGAGGCACAGATCTGGGGAAGGGTACAGAAAAATGTCTGCAGCATTGAAGGTCCCAATGAGCACAGTGGCCTCCATCATCCGTAAATGGAAGAAGTTTGGAACCACCAGGACTCTTCCTAGAGCTGGCCGCCTGGCCAAACTGAGCGATCGGGAGAGAAGGGCCTTAGTCAGGGCGGTGACCAAGGACCCAATGGTCACTCTGACAGAGCTCCAGCATTTCTCTGTGGAGAGAGGAGAACCTTCCAGAAGAACAACCATTTCTGCAGCACTCCACCAATCAGGCCTGTATGATAGTGTGGCCAGATGGAAGCCACTCCTCAGTAAAAAGCACATGACAGCCCACCTGGAGTTTGCCAAAAGGCACCTGAAGGTCTCTCAGACCATGAGAAACAAAATTCTCTGGTCTGATGAAACAAAGATTGAACTCTTTGGCCCGAATGGCAAGCATCATGTCTGGAGGAAACCAGGCACCGCTCATCACCTGGCCAATACCATCCCTACAGTGAAGCATGGTGGTGGCAGCATCATGCTGTGGGGATGTTTTTCAGTGGCAGGAACTGGGAGACTAGTCAGGATCGAGGGAAAGATGAATGCAGCAATGAACAGAGACATCCTTGATGAAAACCTGCTCCAGAGCACTCTGGACCTCAGACTGGGGTGAAGGTTCATCTTCCAACAGGACAACGACCTTAAGCACACAGCCAAGATAACAAAGGAGTGGCTACGGGACAACTCTGTGAATGTCCTTGAGTGGCCCAGCCAGAGCCCAGACTTGAACCCGATTGAACATCTCTGGAGAGATCTGAAAATGGCTGTGCACCGACGTTCCCCATTCAACCTGATGGAGCTTGAGAGGTCCTGAAAAGAAGAATGGGAGAAACTGCCCAAAAATAGGTGTGCCAAGCTTGTAGCATCATACTCAAAAAGACTTGAGGCTGTAATTGGTGCCAAAGGTGCTTCAACAAAGTATTGAGCAAAGGCTGTGAATACTTATGTACATGTGATTTTTTTCATTTTTTATTTTTAATAAATTTGCAAAGATTTCAAACAAACTTTCACATTGTCATTATGGGGTATTGTTTGTAGAATTGAGGAAAATAATGAATTTAATCCATTTTGGAATAAGGCTGTAACATAACAAAATGTGGAAAAAGTGAAGCGCTGTGAATACTTTCCAGATGCACTATAAAAGGACCGCAGGTAAAAAATTGTTTTAAATAAATGTATGGTATGACACTTTTAATAACTCTGGATAGCACACACTGTATCAAGTCTTGCAGGTGACAATGATCTCTTTGCATTGGATTCACAAGAATTATCAAGGAGACAATCCTACTATGGAATTGTATTTTCTAGGGGAAGAGAAGAGATGAGCAAATGAGCGAAATGGACTCATGGAGTGAATGAGATGGAGACAGTTAATAAAGCAGGAAAGAAGGGAAGTGTGCTGAGAAAGACAGAATATTAATGCTTTATATTGGATAAAATTAGTGATGGTAAAGAAAAGACCTCTGTCATAGGATGAAATGGAGCAAATATTAGTACTGCCCTTACAAAAGGAATGAAAAAGAAAGACAATTCTGTCATTATTTAATCCAGAGCTGCATGAAGGTTAATAAATTAGGTCAGTTATTTTTGGGAGAACTATACCTTTACAGTGACAGAAGTGATTTACAGTACAGGACCTTCATTAGCCACAAACCATGTCATGCCAAAGCATAAACAATATACAGAAGCACATTATTACCCCTGATACTACATCAGTACATCTGCTGAATGCCTCACATAAATGGAAATGAACAAGCACAACTATTTTCAGTGGCGTAAATGTGAACACACATGGAGAAAACTGTCGCTCACATAAGATGCTGCTGTCAGACACAATGTGTTTAGTTTGAAATGTCCTACCTTAATCGCTGGTACTTTTTTAGTATTAAATTGGTGAGTCTAAAATGCCATCTTAATGCCTTTTTGATGCTTGACCTTTTCACGTGGAAAAGGATGAACTGCTGATGCAAAGCATCTTCACCCACCCGCTATAAAATCAGATTTATTACGATGCATTCGTCAGTCGATTGAGTTACAGGAAGTGTAGTCTTCAGTGTTCAGAGTTTCAAATGAAATCAGTCCAATGTAAAAGGCACAGTGGATTAATTTAATCCTAATGTAATCAGAGGCATTTGTTGAGTAGACTATGTTGTTTTGGCGAGGCAGTGTCACAGTGTTGTGGTCTTTTTGTTTCACGCCTGTCGAGCTTCAACAAATGCCAGATCAATTTATATGGCTATGCTACGGGAGATATACGTCTGTTAGGATTTTGAATACACTTTCACATGACGGAGCTTTCGTTTTGTGTCTGCTGCGCTCTGTCAATTCTTTGTTGTCTTTGCCTGCTTTTTGGTGCTGCCTTTCAGTTTGGAAAGACAAAAGGCAATTGAGGTGTTCATTATATGAGCAAGATGTTGGATGATTTGAAGTAACTATCTTTAAATACCAGTGCTTGCAAGCCAGCAAAAAAAAAAAAAAAAGTATTTTGGGAAGCTTACTGTTAATTCTGTCAACACATACAGTAAGTGTAAAGAAGGCTGTAGATGGTTAAAGCTGAAATGTATAATTTATGCACCACTTACAAACAGCTTTCCTGAGCACCCCAACTATTACAAAACAATATATTGTTGGTCTTAAACAGGATGGATAATACCTCAGAGAAAACAAACACTTTGATCATTCAGTTCCTTAGTCTCCAGTGGCCCCAGCCTTACAGTCAAGAATGAAATAAACAAGATCTGGAGCTTTATAAAAGCAAGAAAACAGCAGTAAAATGCATAGATCACATGAGAAGAGCATTGGCCCACTGCTAATGCAAGATTACATTAGAAAACACATTCATTCCCCAGACAAAGGCAATAGCATGCTTCCAGAAATATGCTCTGCAGCTCAGGCCCTGAGGAACATTAATAAAGTTGTCCTCAGCTATTGTCTTCCAAGTATTTAGGGCTAAGGAAATAGCTGAGGCAATCAAAGCTCAATTGGTTCTCCTGTTATCATTTATTGCTGTTGATTTTCATTTTGTTTGTGATGTAAATAGAAACAGTGACTGCTGTGGGAGAGAGTGCATGGGTGTACGTTAATAAGACACATGCAGGACATGTTGCTCAAATTCTGTGATTCCAAACAATCAAGAGAGAATTGCTTGATGTTTCAAGGACATTTGTTTATTTCAAGCAGAACCACAATGACATAGAAGATTTGGCCTGGTGTTCCACCCACGACCATTATAACCATTATAGCTTGGGAATTTTGTTCTGAAATTGAAATATATACACACACACACACACACACACATATATATATATATATATATATATATATATATATATATATATATATATATATATATATATACACACTACCGTTCAAAAGTTTAGGGTCACTTACTCATTCTTTATTTTTATTTTATTTTTTTCACATTTTAGAATAATAGTAAAGTCATCACAACTATGGAATAATAGAAATGGGAATATGGGAATTATGTTGTGACTTAAAAAAAAAAACCCATCCAAAATAAAATCAAAACTATGTTATATGTTAGCATCTTTAAAGTGGCCACACTTTGCCTAGAATTTGCAGACATGTACTCTTGACATTTTCTCAACCAACTTCTTGAAGTATCACCCTGGGATGCTTTTTAAACAGTACTGAAGGAGTTTCCATCTATATGCTATAAATATATAATTGTGCCACCATATTAATTTATTTCATTATAAACCTAAAATTTAATAAAAATTTTTGAAATTGATGACTTGGACCAAATAATAAAGAAAAGCAGCCAATAAGTGCCCAACATAGATGGGAACTCCTTCAATACTGTTTAAAAAGCATATATAAAAGCTAATTTTAAGGTTGGTATACAAGTTAAAAATTACACAATTACAGAATTTTGTTATGAAATTAAAATGCATAAATATTAAAAAAGGTTAATCATTTAAATCATTGGTAATTATAATACAGTTACATTCAAAAAGTATTTCGATTACTGAAAAGATTACTTTGCATTTTATTGTCATTTGTTTCATTTAATATTTAGTCATTTCAGATGGAAAACATTTATACATATAAATGATGCGATCCAAAGTGCATTTGAACAGCGGTGAAACACTTTCTTATGATGTGTTACATTCATACGAGCAGACAGAGAAGTAAGTTTGAAGTAAGTTTGGAGCAGAAGAAATAGAAATAACCCTTGTAAATTGTCAGCTTTACGCTAAGCTAAAATGCTATTTCTAGCCATTTTACATGCACATGTTATCAGGCACGATCATATTTTTTTATCAAGAAAATTCACATTGGATCATAATTTCTTTTTTTCTAGTAAGACCTTTGATATTAGGACAAAAATCATATTCTTGATAATAATTTTGTATTGTTTTCCTGTAAAAATATCAAAAAATCCTTAAAACAAGATCAGTTTGATTTATCTTGTTTTAGAAACAACACTGCATAAGATATTTAGGTTTTTCAGAGAATGTATTTTTAACATGTGTATTTTGTCTTACTGTACTGGCAGAGTTTTTATAGTCAAAACAAGTGAAAAAAAATCTACCAGTGCTGAATAAGTAATCCAAAGTATTTAGAATACGTTACTGACCTTGAGTAATCTAACGGAATACATTACAAATTACATTTTACAGCATGTATTCTGTAATCTGTAGTGGAATACATTTCACAAGTAACCCTCCCAACCCTAATATATATATATATATATATATATATATATATATATATATATATATATATATATATATATATATATATTACTAATGTTAACTAATGTTAACATATACAACCTTTTGTTTTAAAAATATATTGTATGTTGAAATTTACATTAATCAAGATTATTAAATGCTGTAAATTGTTAAACTAATGTAGTTAACTAATGTAACAAATACCAACTTATTGTATAGTACAATTTATTATTTGTTATTTTTTTAACTTTAATGTTAATACATTTCATCAGTTAGCTTGCATATTTATTATAGACAATTTCATCTATAAATTCATCCCCTGTAAAGCACCACTGCTACAGCCATCAAAGCACCACTTTTGTACCAAATTCACCACCTTCAGCAATTATTTTCAAGACAATTACTGTTGGACTTCAAATCACCTGCTGTGAGCAATGTTCCAGTTATAATGTATAATCCCTAAGTATCCAGTTTCTTTTAGACTATGATGGTTTTGTGCAATGAAAGGTTATAGTTATTATTAGACTTTTTGTTTAGTATCTACCAGTTATGTGCTTGTATCACTTACTGTGTCATTACATTCCTAAGAATATAATGATTGTGTCTGGTACACATGATCTTCAACTAGTCTAATTAAACAAGACTTCTTTAAAACTGACGAGTCAATTTTGGAAATATTGAGTTTTGTATATCTCTCAAATCTATTATCGTTTCATCTAGAGTTCTTTTACTGCCACTTTTGACAGCAAACCTGAATAGCTTTGTAATCCTGTATCTGTCATGTAAGTGTTTTGAAGCTTTCATAAAGTAATTTATTTTTGTACTCTTTCTTTGTGAAATGCACGGTTTCCTCTGAAAGACATGAAAAATTAAACTTCAATTTTGTCAGATGAACTCAATTGTAAATGTTCTATGTTTAATATAGAAAAAGTTGAGATTACTTAAAACAATCAATAAAATCAACTTTTCTGCCATTAAAGTCAGAGCAACTTTTATTTTTAAAAAGTCAGCACATACAATATCAAATTTGGTGGTGAAGGTAAAATTTACAGGCTTTTGAGTATGCTCAGTTTGATCAATGATGTTCAGTCCAGAGAGGACCATTTGTTGCAGAATAATCTCTCAGATTTTGTAAAAGAACTGCATAGGATTGTCCATTTAAAGGGAACCTTGTAAGTCTAAACTCCATGAATTTCATATTGTTGTATCTTCTACTGAGCATGCCCACTGGAGAAGCATTTTGTCTGAAGGCAATGCCCACAATCTCTTTAATTTATTTATGTGTGCTTGGTCAAAGTGTGCCGATTTATGATGAAATGTACATAATTTGTATTTAATCTGTTTTTAATTAATAGATGCTTTAGCTCTGGGTGTTTTAATGATGTTTTGCTGTAAAAAGTTGTGTTTCGTTTAAAGTCACCAAGTACTTGGTCCCTACGCCACCTTTTAAGTTGGATCAACTGTTTGTGGGGCTAACACATACACTTATGCAAAAATGATCTGCTCAATAAAGAATATCTTTTTGTATTATTTTCAAGAATACTGAAAATTATGGACAGTTGTACTTAAAAATGCAAGTTTATTGAACTTAATAATAGTAATTAATATTTTCTGATTTAACTGAATGTTTTGCATAGAGTTAATGGAACTCACAAATCCAACTGGAATTGTTAAGATGGTACAACTAATTTGCCTGAAGTTAAGTAAACTCAAAAACGGTTAGCAACTGGTTGCTTTACTTTTTAAAGTTAACTTGTTTTCTACCATGAGTGTGGGTGTACAATTGTGTGTACTGCATATGTGCATATACCTGTGTCTTATGTATGTTTTTGTGGACTCTCTTTCCATGAGTGCGCAAAGCGCAGCGCTACGCGCAATGACCATACACAACGTCTTATCCGATTTTCTTGCCAGTGCAAAGCGCAAGTGGCCGTGGGTGCGCAAACTGTGGGTGTATTGTATGTAAATTAAGTGGGGCAAAAGCGCAATTTGCTATTTTCCTGAGAAATAGGTCATTGCGCTAAGACGTTTGAAAACCATGTCTTTTCTCAGCTCAAAGTTTAAACATTTGCAGTTTGGAGATTCCACCAGCAGGTAGAAATAAAATTAATGTCCAAACTCTGAAAATATAATAAAACATCAAATGTTGAAGCCGTCTTGTGAAACAAATTTATGAGATTTATGTTAAACTACTGTATCCATAGGTCATGGTTTATTTTTCAATTATTATTAATATTGCTATGTTTATTTTTACAGTTGTATTTATGAGCTAATTTATCCTGGTATTTTCCCACTTGTTGTCGTAGAGGGATTTTTAATTCACTGCAAAAGGGGCCAGTGAAAGAAGTTGGAGAGGGTAAAATGTTTGAATTTGGCCACTTCGTTATTTTGATTATATTTTCTGTTGGGTGCTTCGTTCAGGAGCAGGTTTGGTTATTAGCAATATAATTATCAAAGATAATTATTAAAATCAATAGGACATTGATTAGAATCAACATTAGCTTTTTAATACTTTAAATCAACAATCAAAGATACCCATCAAATTCAATAGAATATTAATTGCAGGGGCACCACCCTGGTATCAGCGTCTAATAACCAAACAGTATAGCAGTCTCACTATAGTATTGTTCTCTTAGGAAAGTCGACGTCTGGAGAACATCGACATTCAAAAGGAAAACAATGAAGGCTTGAATCAGAGCACTGACAGACCCTGCCAGCCCTTGACACAGGTGCATGCAAAACCATACCAAAACACTTCTCTTTAAAGTATAACAAAGTTTATTAATACAGTAATATCAATTAATGATCAATACAATGCAGTCAATAAACTTCCAACTACAAACTAAACAGAAACATGATTAGATACAAAGTAACAAATAAGCCTATAATACATGAGGAAGGTATGTGTGTGTGTGTGTGTGTGTGTGTGTGTGTACAGGTTTTGCTATACTTGTTAGGACCAGGTATTGAGAATCAACCTGTTCTGTGAGGATATTTCTGGTTGTGAGGACCTTTTGGGTGGTCCTCACAAGGGAAATTGCATGTTAAGTCATGTTTGTTTTGAAAATGTAAATATGCAAAAAGGTTTTTGTGAGGGTTATGTTTAGGGGTAGGTTTAGGGTTAGGGGATGGAATCTATAGTTTGTACAGTATAAAAAATCATTATGTCTATGGAGGGTCCTCACAAGTATAGCAAAACCAACATGTGTGTGTGTGTGAATGTGTGTTTGTAAGGAGTGGAGTGCACAAAATAGAGAGTATGTCACGTGAGGTTTCCGGCCAGAGAATGTGGGCGGAGAGACTGTTTAATGGTGTCTGCCTGTTTAACGCATGTCTCCGCTGGTACAATAACTTAGGGACAATCTGGACTCTATCTCAAAGTTATCTGCTCACCAAATGTGTGTGCGGGTATGTTTTCGTGGGGTCGTGTGTGTGCGGTTAGTACGAGAGAGGGAGAACAGAGTGACGGCACCGAAGGCGATTTTAGCGATCGTGGGTGAGAAGGCAACCATTATTTTATCACTCAGAGACGTGGTGAATAATGTGTAATCTGTCTGCCGTGGTCGTTGGTTCTTTATTGGATAAACTCAGTGTGCCGGTCTCACCCACGATGGTGGAAATGCCCAGACAGTCACAGCAAATCTCATTTGTGGTAACAGTAAGTTACAAATAATACCTTGAGTATGTAACAAATTAGCTTAAAAAGGGAATTATTTATAATTAATTATAACTGGTTATAATCAATAATAAATATTTAGATTAGATCTTAGAATTAACTGTAGCAGAATCGATATTACAATTACTTGATCCGTCCGTCCAGCGAGCAGACAATATAATTATTTATCAATTCTAGGAAAATTACTTTCCTGGCCAAGGAACAATAGCCTTCCTACTTATACAGTGCTAGCAGTAGTTTAGCATGTAGCAAGGAGCAACATTCAGTGACTTTGAATTGTGAGCGGAACACAGAGACAATCAATTGTGAATATAAGGGATTTAATAAATGAAACTATAACTAACATACAAACAAACTAAGCAAAACATACATATATAGAATGAAGGAAAGTAAGGAAAAGAGAGAGAGAAGAGCAGAGAATGGCAGTATTTCACGTCAGTTAACCACAACCTAAATGAGAATCATCAGAGGCACAATTCACCTTAAAAGGGGTTCAAACTTAAACGCGCATCTAATCAGTTGTAAATGGTTACTTGCATTGGTTTGTTGCTGAATAAGAGTCTTGATGCGGTAGACGAGGTTCTCGATGATTTCTTTAGGAGTGAGTTGAAGAAGTCCACAGGAAATCCACAAAGTTACTTGAAGGTAAACACTGCCAGAAGGTTAAACTCAAGAGAGAGTTTTGGAGTGTGTTGGTCTCAAGAAGAAGAGTTTTGAGCGATGATTAGTCTGCGTTCTGGAGTTTTGATAGTTCATTGCCAAACCCATTTTGTGGGTGGAGTGGCCAATCAGAGGCATGCATTTTGAGTGGGAGAAACATCCTTTGTCTCCGTTTATGGCCCATTCGCATTTTATTGCTGATCTGGACCGCTAGTGCAGCTTTTAATTCAAAACATAGTAAGAATTGTTCGATGCATTTCACGATCACATGGTGTACATTATTGTGTGAGAAATAAAGGGAAGATCATTTTGATACCAAGAAGGTAACCTCCAGACGATATTAAAGCAGAGATACACTCATACACTTGAATATAGGCATTTAACGTCTAACTAATACAAGTAAAGGGTTTTAACTAAGTTAATATGATAGGGGAATATACATACAACACATGCATATAGCAGATACATTTATAACTGCTTACTATGGCCATAATAGAGAAAATGTCTTTAGGTGTGTGTGTGTGACGTGTATTGGAATTACTGGAGACAGACAACTGCTCTGGTGCCTGGCATGGGGGTCACCCATTATGGTGTGAGAAATAAAGAGAAGATCATTTTGATACCAAGAAGGTAACCTCCAGACGATATTAAAGCAGAGATACACTCATACACTTGAATATATGCGTTTAATGTCTAACTAATACAAGTGAAGGGTTTTAACCAAGTTAATATAATAGGGCAATATACATACAACACATGCATATAGCAGATACATTTATAACTGCTTACTATGGCCTAAATAGAGAAAATGTCTTTAGGTGTGTGTGTGTGACGTGTATTGGAATTACTGGAGACAGACAACTGCTCTGGTGCCTGGCACGGGGGGGGGGGTCACCCCCCTTTCTGTGGAATGTGTTTGAAGCTTGATGGAGACACTCCAGAGGCGACCTGTTTTAGCATCCTTTTGATAGTGATAAAGACCATCTGCAATTTAGCACCCATATAAATGTAAACGCGGAGGCCAGGTCAGTAATTTATATGCAAATGTCAAAAGGCTAAAAGGTTTTTTTTCAAACAAAGTGTAATTAGCCATCACTGATCTTACACAGACGTTACAAGTATTATTAGCAGCAATGAGCGGACTTGGTGGTCCATAAACTGTACAAGCAATAACTTTGATACACAAGAATAACACACAATAATAATCTCTCTCTGCCCAGACGTAAACCTCTTACTTGAGTCGCGTGAGAACGTGGGTAGAACGTCCATCGTTTGACTCCGGCTCGGGTGATGACGGGAGGCCATTTCTTCACTCTGTTGGCAGGCAGTTCTCAGCGGGTCGGTGGAGAAAACAGTGAAGTCGACACGGTTGAAGAAGGATCTTCTTTCTTCATTTCTGCAGGCAAAAGGGTGAAGACGCAGACTGCTAGGCAGTCTCCTTCGGATCCGTTAGCGTGCTCGGTGGAACAAAATCTCAACTTGTACAGCAAGATGGAGATGGTATGGCCAAAATTTCAGGTACGTACATTACTTCCTTGGGCAACGAGGCTACACTTGGGAGCAGCAGGGCTGCATCTAGACCAGGCACATACTGTCACTGGAAGCGAAGCCTAGAAGGAATTTACAGGTTTTATACTCTCGATGACGTCATGGTTGGGGGCGCGTTCTGTCGTGAGTTTCATTCAATAGGAGTTGAGAGTTCGATCTTTCAGAATTTAACACATAGGTGTAAAGTGAGCAAGGCTTCATGGGATCTGTAGTCTGTTTTGGACTCCCTTTGTTTGATTTTGGCAACGTTGTTGTGGCTGTAAGGCTTCAAGTGTTCCTATAGGCCGCAGTCAGGCTTTGTGACTGTATGTAGGCCTGCCTTTGTTTCCTATGTGAGTACGAGGCCCAATATTTCCATTTAGTTTGAGGTGTAATTTGAATTTAGAAATATTTTTGGTTTAATTCATTCACGTTTCAATAAATTAAATTGTTCAAAATAAAAATCGACTGGTAGAAGTGAAGTGCGTGCTGATACAAGCACTACTCATACTAGCCTTTTTGTGTGTCAGTAGATGTAAATTGATAATACTTACATTGTCAATAATTAAACAAAGCATACATCCAAATCCTGACAAGATTCACATTTTCCATGTGTATAAAAGGAGTGAGTCACTGTTATAGAAATAATACTGACATTTATCAAGGACGCTGTTAATGCACAAAATAATGTAATTTTCAATTCTTCTAATTCATTGCATACAGTCCATTTACACTACCAACTTCTTACGAATGCGCTGTCTTGGTTTACGTCGCTGGTGCTTTAGGGAATGGACTACATAATAGGACGCAGAAGAACCTCAGAATTAAATTGTACTTGATCCAGCCCATTTGCGCATTGCACGGGCGATTTCGCCAGACCCACCTGCACCTAGACCATACTTGCACGAAAATACCAAAACTGCATGGCCATGCCCATTTACTTTGTGCTTATGAATCATGGCATAGCGCTGCACTTAGTGCTAGCACTCTTAAAATAGGGCCCTGAGTATGTGTATCACAAGTACAAAGTGCACATGTGTAGTTAAATACAGTACAAAACATGACCAGGGTCCAAAAACATAGTAATACTATGATGTTTTTTGTCATAGTACACTACCGGTGAAAGGTTTGGACACACCTACTCAATCCTAAGTATTGCTGTCTGACACATTTTAGAATAATAGTTAATAGTAAGTGCTTTTCCTTCACTACTTAGTCCAATGCATCCTTTTATTTATTTTATTTTGTCTACAAACTCATTTTAAGCTTTTAGATAAAAATGTTTTTTTTTAAGACAATAAGAAACAAATTCTGTCAAGTTTGTCTAAACTTTTGTATAGTCTGCTTTCAAGGTAATACTATAGTACTTCTTTTTAAGGTCACAGTATGTGCAGAAAAGAGAAAGGTGTATATGGTGGTTGTAATGTATACTCAGACTCAAGGATGATTGAACCCAAGCAGGTATTTGACACACAAACAAAAACAGCAGGTAAGTGATGGCATGACAGTACTGGGTTACAGTGGTGATAGTTTGCGTGATGAAGACTAATGCTGATAGAAATGGTGACTTTCCTTGAGGTGGAAGGTTTGCAACAACGAAGCTTGCATTGAGGAGATGGACACAGATTCACTGGAGAGGAAACGTTTGGAGTAGAAGAGTCGCTGGAGAGGAGAGGAATCGTTATGGTGTTTAACACTGGCGATACAGGTAAGTGAGTCTGTACACAAAGTTGAGACCAGACACAGAATGGAAGGGGAGTGAGGTTTATATAGAGGGGTTGATTGACGCAATAATTGGAGGCAGGTGTGGGTGATCAGTACTCAGGAGAGTGAGAGGGTTGAGGGAAATTGGTAGGTGGGTCAGAAGGATCCGTGACAGTGGTGATTGCATGTGCATCAGGTTATGCATAACTTGATATGTAGGTTATTTAGTTATAATGCACTACTTAAACTTTGCAGTGTCCATGTCATACCCATGCCCACATGGTATTGGTATCAATTATAGTTATAGAGCCATGCTCACATTAATATGGTCTGTATAGAGTTATGCACAAATGTTCTATTATAATACAGTGTAAGAAAATGCAGGGCCAGCACATGGATTTGTGGGGCCCTAGGTGAAATCATGAAAATGGACCCAACCGGTGTAAATATTTTCATAGTTTTAAAACATCCATAGATGTTTTAAAATTATGATCCACTGCAAATATGAATTGCTGTTTTTTTTAGAAAGCACAAAAAAAAAAAAAAAAAGCACTCTATAGCTTGTTAGATGACAAATAACGTGTCTAAGAACTTTTATTTTCCAGCATGATGATGTTAGGTTTAAATGTACTGTACATTAATGTATATGGGAAAGTATGTATTTTAGGTGCTGTGACAAGTTAGGATTTCTTAAAAAAAAAATCTTGTGTGCGATCTGTGTCTAATATTACTGTCATAAGAAGCAGCATTTCTCAGCAATGCAATGAATAAAATATGCAAATGACTGCTTACTGCATACTGCTTATTACTTTGTTGTTTACCAAATTTATACACCCAGCTGCTACTGTAATTGTAAATTTCGATTTCTGGCTCTCACCGTCATTGTGATTTGTATGTTAATTAGGATGAGGTCTTTGCACATTGATCAAGTTAATGGTGTGAACTGTGGAATACCTACAGCCACACAACATTTCACAATAAAATACTTAAGATTATTAAAATTATCATGAGAAGTGCATGAACTATGCACTTTTTCACAGGGCCCCCCAGGCACGTCAGGGCCCAAACGGCCATCTTTATCACCTATTGGATGGGCAGGCCCTGAGAATATGTTTTATTTAAAACACAAATTAACTAAAGGATAAACACACTGACTTATCAGACGAACAGTTATGTTTTCACATTTTCACACACAAAGCATCAGACATAGCTCAATTTACAAGGAATGTGGTGCTTCTTAAACATGGCTGATCTGATGTACAACACTTATGGCTGTTAGGATGCCTGTAAACACATCTTACCCTCATCTACTGCTCGCACTCAAACACTCCACTGCACACAGTTCACTTTATTCATCTACAGCCTGTCAAATTCAGGCATTTATATTGCTGTTAGACTTCAATATACAGGTATGTCCGCCTCGCGCCTGAAAACACAGCAACACAGTTTCAATAAATGTCCAGCTTCAGAATTTCAATCAACCTCCTTGTATTTGTTACTGTTAACTGTGGCCAACAAATGCTGACAGAACGTTATTGCTTTTTCAGCATCACCAGCATACTGTGTTAAAGCTTTAACTGTAATGTGAAAACCATGCTATGATTTCAATGCTTGTCTTTTGTTTTTCTTTCTATCACTGGGTCATCCATCTTTCTATCCATCTATTACTGGGTCATTCTTGACACAACTTTGGGATGAATTTAAAATAATTTCAATCCTTTGGTTTTTGTGGATGTTGACTTCTTGCCATGTCCCAATGCAAAGCACTGACCTTGTTTACATGCACTTAAGAAATTGGCTTATTCCAGGGATTTTGCAGAAAGCGGTGTTCTGGAACGTCATGTAAACACAAATGCTGTTTTCCTTATGCCGTTTAATGGATTAAGAGAAAGCAGTCAAACAAACCTAGGTTCTCAGAGAATGCATCTTTTGTGGCCATTTAAACACATAAGTGGCATTTTTACAGAGGCCTGTTGCACAAAGCCATTTTCAGCGGCTACCCAAGTAAGTTTGAGTTTAATTTGAGCAAACTCTGTTTTTTTTGTTTTGTTTTTTGGTCCCAAGAAGGTGGGACAGTTTTTACCGTTGTTCATCTCCATAGCAATTTACACTACATGGCTAACCTTGTCCAGAGCAGGTTTTATTCTGGGTTATAGATCGCAAACTGATTCTGATCAATCATCTGTAAAGTAAAAGCTGTAAAGCTGTAAATCTCTGACACAATGATGTCACTCCCCCTGGATCTCTGGCTCCAAACTAAAGCATGTTTTACAGGAAAATGTATATTTTAAATTCATTTAGATTTTTATATAACAATTTAATATATTAGACATACATATTAAGATATTACAAGATTATTTATTTGACAGATCCTGGAACTTTGTATATTTTGAGCAGCAAAAAAAGTAATATTACCGGGGGTACTGAAATAAAAGAACAATCCAGAACAATCCTTCTCTCTGTGACTGACCATAACTCAAATCCACTTTCTGTTTGACTCAGGAGTGAGTGTGTGTGTGTGTGTGTGTGTGTGTGTGTGTGTGTGTGTGTGTGTGTGTGTGAATTAATCTACTAGAACAAACTTCCTTAACATTATGTATGCTTATGAACACTCTACTACAATGTACTAGAGGTCTGCAAACCCACCTGACAGGTTTCGGGCCGGGTTCAGGTCAGTTTTTCAATTAGGACTTTGGGTTCGGGTTGGGGTTTGTAATGAATGAAAAAATAAACAGGCTTACCGAACTTGTTTCACGCACACGCTCTCACCCACAGACGCGCGAACGGACGAGTAAGGGGCCGTTCACACCGAAAGTGTTTTTGCACGCATCTGTTCTGTTTTTCCCTTATTTTCCTATGTAAACACATGCTGGACGAATGTCTTTGACATTTGCACCAGGTCTCGCTTTTTCTTCAGCATCTCGCACAGGACCACAACATTGTGTCAAGTTAAAAAGAACTTCAAATTTTCCAAAACGCATGTTGAGACACCTGCACTCGGTTTCATTCTTTGTACTGCGTTTAGATAGTTTTTAGCGCAGTTGTCACAAAGATTCAACATTCCAAACAAGTTCAGGCTGTATAGAGGGGACTGTTGCATTATTTCATTTTATTCCAGATTGTTCTGCACCAAGTGAAGTTTCTGCAAATAAACAGTAAGTCAATGCTTTTTTCCCTTCTGCTCTAGTGTAATGAGGGGCTGCTGTGCCTTGTTAAAACTGTGTATGTTTACTGTTTCAGTAGTGTTATGAATGTTGCCTTTATGCTTACTTAAAATACAGCCTATGCAACACCATGGGGGATCGGGGAGGAAGTGGGTAAACACTGAAATTATCATATGACTCCTATCTTATCCCTGATTGGTGGAATTGGTGGTGTTACAATTCTCCCCATGTTACAACCATACCCAGTCTCCCCCTACATCATCTTAATATATTTAAGTATTTGTTTAAATCACTCAAAGCATTTTATGCATTTTTAACCAGACATGTATTGCAGTTTAAAACAATAGAATTCTCATTGCACATGTTCTCATTACACATGTTTTCACATATAACACATATTACACTTATTCACTAAACTGGAAAACACTCTGGGCTATATATCATTAAATGAGATATGATTAATACTATATTTACATACCCAGTCATCACATGTGTGCCAAAATGTGGTCAAACTCCACGCATGCAATCCATATGCATCCTTCAAAAATAACCCACAACAAACACACAATTTTAACATATGACTCTTGTGAACATATACAGTATTTAATGCAATTTATAAGCATTTTGTGTGAAATGTGATATTTACCCAAAGCCAGGAGCTCTCTTGCACAACGCATGCTCTTACGTACTAATCTGCTCAACTTGAACTATGATTTGCTGGTTGCAGCCGGGGGAGGAGTTGAAAAGAGAGCCATTAAGCTGGAAACTTTGTGCTTCCAGTTGCATGCTGAACCCACATAAGTCACGGAAGATCGCAAGATGTTTGCTTTATTACAGATGAAGTGGAATTCAGACAGAAGTTTGAATTTTACATAAAGTAACCAGAAACATTGTTAATTTGAAAAGTTTATGTGCTGCTTGATACAGTATCTGCTGTGTGTACTTTGATGCACGTTGCAGTTAAAATAAATCTTACCTTACACTTCACAAAAGATGCACTGGAGGACAGATTACATCACAGTGGGTGCACTGAAGGTCAGATTATATATTGTCAAACATATAATGTGGTTTTAGATGTTTATAATGATTGATGAATGATTGAATACCACTTATTTTAATCTGTACAATGATGCCAGCATCATGTAGTAAGTTTACATTTAATGGATAGCAAAATATTGAGTCAGAAGCATGATTTTTGGAATCAAATTGACAAATCTGCATCCGGTCATTCTCATCTGGTGTAAACGGAAAAAGGTCACCAGTTAACATGAAAACCAGTTGAACCGTAACACTGGCTATGCGCGCCGCCATATTTTTGTTGCAACGCAAGATGGGATTCTGAGTTTGTACTGTCATAGAAGCATACAAAAGGAGGAGCATAGAAGGTTCTAAAAACCTAGCCCTTCCACTCTCCCAGCCCTAGAAGTGGTTGTGAGGGACGGAATGGGACAAGGCTCGAGTGGACTGACTAGTTTGTATATTCTTTGACGTCAGAAAACATGGCCACAGCGCTGCATCTAAACAGTGCGCTCCGACAGTAACATCTTTATACTTTTATTTAGCGATTGTTTGAAAGTTTGTAACAAATAAAAATAAAGATATTGGGATGTTGAAAAGACTATTTGAGCAGCTGGTTCATTACGACAACTGCTTCAGTCTTTATGACAACTGATTTTGCTGGTAAACAGCAGCATGAATGCAGATCAAACTGGTTTGATTGTATGCGTCTGAGCCCAGCCTAGTGTAATCACACTGGTTTGATCATATGTACGAAAGGGTTAAACATTCTGACATTTTTTTTTATGAATAAACATGATATTACAATGAAAAACATAATATAGCATGATATAAACATGATGTACTGTTATAAAAACACAGAGTTGTGAAAGTTTTCGTGGAACTGGAGGTGTCAGAATAAACACCATGGTAATGGCATACTAATATACTACTCTTATTTCTGCAATAGACTGACATAGCAGTAGTAGTAAGAGTAGTTCGTGAAGTTTGCAATTGCAAACGCAGCCCATGAAACACGTGTAACCATTGTCATGTTGTAAGTCTGGCCAATCGTGAATGAGCTGTGTCGTTATCAGAGCTTGTGCAGCAACTCTCGAATCGCTCTCGCGGTACTTTGATGGCATGCATGGTGGCGCGGTGGTGGCGGCGTTAAGTCGGACAAAAATTCTAACCGACATTCACTGCTTCAAGTCCAGCGCCGATTGGTCTGCACAGCGCTGCATGAAGTCGAACACACCTACTACTGGAAAGCGGGTGTCGCCAAACTCTTAAAGGGGCCAAATCCAATTTATGAGTTAAATTACATGAAATTTCTCCACTTGGCAACATAAAGAATGTGCATGTGCAAGAAACAGACCAGACAATAGGCTGGAGCCTTACATCATACCAATAAGTCAACACTGTGGAAAGAATTAAACATTCCTGAAGGACTTTGAAAAAAGGGAAAATCACACACACATACAGTACTGTGCAAAAGTCTTAGGCACATAAGATGTTTCACAAAAGCATATGTCTTAAGATGGTTATTTATATCTTCAGCTATAGTGTGTCAATAGGAAATATAAATGTTAGACTCCCAACCATTACTTTTGCAAATAGAAAAGATTAGAATAGAAGAACAGGGAGCCCTGCAACAGATGTCATGGCCCCCACAAAGCCCCCCACTGAACATCGTGTCAGTCTGAGATTACATAAAGAGACAGAAGCAATTGAGACATCCTAAATAGATAAAAGAACTGTGGCAAATTCTCCAAGAAGCTTAGAACATCCTATCTGCCAACAACCAAGACAAATTGTGTCCAGGTGTACCTAGGAGAATTGGTGCTGTTTTAAAGGCAAATGTGGTCACACTGAATAATGATTTAGCTTTTTTATGTTTACTGGACTTTATATGACATTAAGTGATAAATGAAAACTATTTATGTCATTATTTTTGAAGACATCCTCACATCCTCACATTTTTCATAAATGCCTAAAACATTTGCACAGTACTATACACACACACACAAACTATAAACTACAATAATTTATACATACTAATTAAAAAAATACTACTGTCACTCACATCCAAATATAAGCACTCAAGCACACTGGGGGAATCCCCACTATTGCAGTACAATTCCGCTGCAAGTCGCAATTGAAAGTTAAGGAAACAAACACGGCAACAACTCTGGGATATCTGGAAATAAAGCCAAGCAATAGAGAATGAAAAATAGCAAAGTCTTTTTCAGGTGCCATGTTTGTTATTTACTTCAGCGTTGTGGGAAAATTACGTTACTGTGGAGAAAGCTGCTTACTGGCTGACAGAGTTGGGAGGGTTACTTTTGAAATGTATTCCCTCGTGTAATAATGTGGTAGCCCTCGTGTAAAGCCCTCCTCATGTGAAGACCTACTTGTGTAAAGACCAGCGAGTCTACCTGTGTGAGTCCACTGAGCAAGGACACTGACAAGGTGCCACTCACCACTTATGTATCTTTTAATTTTATCTTTTTTTTTCTTGTACATACTAACATGTCTACTTCACGAATAACATATGCCTTCAAGCACATCCCTGTTATCTGTTACAGACCGTTTACACAATAAAGATGCAAGACAAAATGCAACCCACACAACCTATGGCCACTTTGCACTTCAGCACCTGCTCCGCTCTCTTTCTCAGTGGGACTCTGGAACTGCCATTCAGCTGTGAACAAAGCTGACTTCATTCCAGCCTTGCCACACAGTCTACCCTCAGCATCCTGGCACTGACAGAAACACGGATATGTCCAGAGGATACAGCAACACCTGCTGCTCTCTCCAACAACTTCTTCTCTCACACCCCTCAACACACCGGTAGGGGTGGGGGAACAGGTTTGCTCATTCATAACAACTGGACTTTTTCACCACACTCTTCTCTATGTAACAATACTACTTTTGAATTCCATGCTATTACTACAATGCAACCCACAAAAATACATGTTGTTGTCATTTATCACCCTCCAGGTCAGCTGGCAAACTTTCTTGAGGAGTTGGATGTCCTGCTGTCCTCCTTCCCGGAGGATGGTAAGCCACTTGTGGTACTTGGTGATTTCAATATACACCAAGACAAGCCCCAGGCCACTGAACTGAATGCTCTTCTGGCCTCATTTGACTTGGAAAGACTAAGTACCACAGCAACTCACAGATCGGGCAACCAGCTGGACCTCATTTTTATATGTAACTGTACCAACTCAAATATTCTTGTTACTCCTTTACATGTCTCTGATCACTACTTTGTTCAATTCAACATGACTCTCCCATCTACATTAAAACAGACTCCACCTTTGGTTTCCTTTCGCCGTAACCTCCGTTCTCTTTCACCCTCTCACCTTTCCACTGCTGTCTCTACCTCTCTTCCCACACAAAATGTATTTTCCACCCTTGATGCAAACATTGCCACAGACACACTAAGCTCTACTTTAACTCTACTCTAAGATTTTATTTTCTTTGACATCCTTCGTGAACATCGGACTGACCTCAGGGCAGCTGAGAGGAGATAGTGGAAATCGTCATGGTACTGGTGTAACCTCCTTTCCCTGATGGAGGGAACGAGACATTGGTGTCAATGTAGTGACACTAGCGGTCACTCTTGGGAGCCCGAGACACCTCTGGTCTTTGATAAAAGGCCAATGAAAATTGGCGAGTGGTATTTGCATGCCACTCCCCCAGACATACGGGTATAAAAGGAGCTGGTATGCAAACACTCATTCAGGTTTTACGCTGAGGAGCCGATATAAGGTCCGGCCATTTCAGCGGGTAGTTCAGCATTGTGGCAGGAGGGACCAACGTCTCGTTCCCTCCATCAGGGAATGGAGGTTACACCAGTAACCATGATGTTCCCTATCTGTCACTCACTCGATGCTGGTGTTGATGTAGTGACACTAGGGGTCCCTATACAAAACGCCACAAGGCTGAACTGTGTTACGTGAACTGGCGGTGTGTGGTGGGCAGACTTGCTGTGTGCCTCATAGCCAGCACACGAGGTCGACACGTAACCTCCCCCAACACAGTTATGAGTGTCGAACAGCCCTTTTTGGGGACAAGTCAACTACCCAAAGATAGAGACAGGCTTCACCCAGTCGTGGCCTCTTTTCCCCTTCACTTTTTCCACTACCTATAAAAGAAGGGGGATTATCCGACTGGGTCACCAGGTCTAGTTGGGGGGGTGTCCCTCCCAAGGGAAGGACACCGCAGAGACCACACCTCGCCCCAAGAGAGGGGGGGATATTTTTAAGTGGAAAAATACGTCACATGGTCTTTCCAACCAAGTGGAGAGCCTTCAAGGTAGATCCTGCCCAATGGGGGAGGAGTTACTACAAACATGGAGACTGGGGCAGAGGGGCTCTGCCCAAGGAAGACGCAGTTTGCCAGCAGGGAAACGAACTAGCGGAAGATATAGATCGCATGGGGTTTAGCTTTACAGGGAACCACCACATGCGGAGCACCTATCCCAGAACTGGGCTCTTAGTTAGTGTGTGTACTGGGCCGGCAGTGAGTCTCTCCGAAAACTTGACTGCCACAGGGCTCGGAGGAAGTCAACCAGGGAACAAATTTTTTGAACACTACTGGGAATTAACGGCACACGTCTTCAGCTCAAAAGGAGGTGGAAGGCGCTATGTGCAAGCAATACACCCGGCCGGCTATCCTGGGCTTATCCGCTTGTGTTGCGTGCCACTACCTGGGACGAAACCGGTTCCACCCGGAGGTTGTAGAACCTTGCAAAGGTGTTGGGTGTTGCCCAGCCCGCTGCTCTGCAAACGTCTGTTAGAGAGGCACCTCTGGCCAGGGCCCAAGAAGCCGCTACACCACGGGTAGAATGGGCTCGTAGCCCTACCGGGGGCGGCATGTTTTGGGCGAGATATGCCATGGTTATGGCGTCAACGAGCCAATGGGCGATCCTCTGCTTGCAGACAGCGCTTCCTTTCTGCTGTGCACCAAAGCAGACAAAGAGCTGCTCAGAGACTCTAAAGCTCTGCGTGCGATCCAAATAGATGCGCAAAGCGCGCACCGGACATAGCAATGACAGGGCTGGGTCTGCCTCCTCCTGGGTCAGTACTTGCAGGTTCACCACCTGGTCCCTAAAAGGAGTGGTGGGAACCTTGGGCACATAGCCCGGTCGGGGTCTCAGGATCACGTGAGAATAGCCCGGACCGAACTCCAGGCATGTTTTGCTGACAGAGAACGCTTGCAGGTCACCTACCCTCTTGATGGAAGTGAGCGCAGTCAGGAGGGCAGTCTTCAAGGAGAGTGCCTTAAGCTCGGCTGACTGCAAAGGCTCAAAGGGGGCTCTCTGTAGACCCTGAAGAACTACGGAGAGATCCCATGAGGGAACGAGGGGTGGTGTGGAGGGATTCAGCCTCCTGGCGCCTCTTAGGAACCTGATGATCAGGTCGTGCTTCCCTAAGGACTTACCGTCAACTGCGTCATGGTGTGCTGCTATGGCAGCAACGTACACCTTCAAGGTGGAAGGGGACAGCCTCCCTTCCAGCCTCTCCTGCAGGAAGGAAAGCACTGATCCGACTGCGCATCTCTGGGGGTCTTCGTGTCGAGAAGAACACCACTTAGCGAATAGATGCCACTTAAAGGCATACAGGTGCCTCGTAGAGGGGGCCATAGCCTGAGTGATCGTGTCTACCACCGCAGGTCTTCCGTGTCCCATCCAGGGACCAGACATGGAGATTCCAGAGGTCTGGGCACGGGTGCCAGAGGGTGCCCCATCCCTGAGAAAGAAGGTCCTTCCTCAGGGGAATTTGCCAGGGGGAGCTGTCGCGAGGAGCGTGAGGTCCGAGAACAACGTCTGGGTGGGCCAGTAGGGTGCTACCAGGATGACCTGCTCCCCGTTCTCCCTGACCTTGCACAGGGTCTGTGCAAGCAGGCTCACTGGGGGAAACGCATATTTGCGAATGCCAGGGGGCCAGCTGTGTGCCAGCACATCTATGCAGAGGGGAGCCTTGGTGAGGGCGTACCAGAGTGGGCAGTGGGAGGATTCTTGGGAGGCGAACAGGTCCACCTGTCCCGACCGAATTGACTCCAAATCAGCTGGACCACCTGAGGGTGGAGTCTCCACTCTTCCCTGAGGGAAACCTGCCGTGACAGCGTGTCCGCTGTAGTGTTGAGGTTGCCCAGGATGTGAGTGGCTTGCAGCGACTTGAGGTGCTGCCGACTCCGGAGGAGGAGACGGCGGGCGAGTTGTGAATACAGCGAGAGCGCAGACCGCCTTGGCAGTTGACATTGCTACCGCTGCCATGCTGTCCGTCTGAACTTGCACGTGCTTGCCCTGGATCAACGACCGGAACCTCCGCAGGGCGAGCAGAATTGCCAGTAACTTGAGGCAGTTGATGTGCCAACGCAGTCGCGGACTCGTCCAGAGGCCAGCGGCTGCGTGCCTGTTGCAAACAGCGCCCCAACCCATTTTGGAGGCGTCTGTCGTGACCACGACGCGCCTGGAGACCAGTTCTAGTGGAACACCTGCTCGTAGAAACGAGAGGTCGGTCCAAGGGCTGAAAAGACGGTGACAGACCGACGTAATGGCCACGCGGTGTGTCCCATGGTGCCATGCCCGTCTCGGGACTCGAGTCTGGAGCCAGTGCTGAAGCGGCCTCATATGCTGAAGCGGCCTCATATTCTTCAACCCGAGCGAGGTGGCCACCGCCGAGGATGCCATATGCCCCAGGAGCCTCTGAAAAAGTTTCAGTGGAACCGCTGTTTTCTGTTTGAATGCCTTCAAACAGGCCAGCACCGACTGGGCGCGCTCGTTCGTAAGGTGCACCATCAAGGAGACTGAGTCCAACTCCAAACCGAGAAAAGAGATGGTCTGAACCAGGAGGAGCTTGCTCTTTTCCCAGTTAACCTGAAGCCCTAGTCGGCTGAGGTGTGAGAGCACCAGGTCCCTGTGTGCGCATAACACTTCTCGAGAGTGAGCTAAGATTAGCCACTCATCGAGATAGTTGAGAATGCTAATGCCCACCTCCCTTAACGGGGCAAGGGCAGCCTCTGCAATCTTCATAACGACGTGAGGAGACAGGGACAGACCGAAAGGGAGGACTTTGTACTGATATGCCTGACCCTCGAACGTGAACCGCAGGAAGGGTCTGTGTCGAGGAAGGATCGAGACGTGAAAGTACGCATCCTTCACGTCTACCGCCGCGAACCAATCTTGATGCCGGATGCTCGCTAGAATGCGTCTTTGTGTCAGCATCTTGAACGGGAGTCTGTGTAAAGCCCGGTTCAGTACTCGCAGGTCCAAGATTGGCCGCAACCCACCGCCTTTTTTTGGTACGATGAAGTAGGGGCTGTAAAACCCTTTCTTCACCTCGGCTTGAGGGACAGGTTCTATCGCGCCCTTCCGTAGGAGGGTAGCGATCTCCGCGTGCAGGGTAACAGCGTTTTCGCCCTTGACCAAGGTGAAGTGAATACCGCTGAAGTCGGACGGTCCGGAGCAGCCACCGTGATGGATTGGGAAGCGCAAGCCATGCGTCCAAATTCCGCGCGAGGGGGACCAAGTTGACAACATCGTCGGACGTACCGGCAGGTGGGGCCTCGCGGCGGGGTGGAGCGCGAGGTGCCACAGCATGTCGTGGCCGTGCTGAGTCTAGGGACATCGAAGCACTTACCTGGCTCCTTGTGACCACCCCCGGAACAGCCTGAGACGGGGGAGGAAGAGGCCTGTCCTCATAACCCATGGAAGCTGTCACATCGGGGGCGGCTGTGTGCCACAGCTGGGCACTCAGGGGCGGAAAGGGCACCGCTGGAGCGCCAATCCTGCAAGAAAAAGCCCGTGGATGGTAGTCGTGGTGATGACCGTACACACCGGGTATATGACCCAGGGAGGAAGGAAGCCACTCTTTTGCTGAACTGTTGGGTACAGCAGCCACTTGGGCGTGCGGCGAAATCAAACAAAAAGGCAACAAAAGATTTCCCTCCGGCCCGGGGATGGAGTGGTCTTACTACCAGCTCCACGTGAGTGGGTTCCCTCGTCCCTGGGTTGCCCATCTCAGGGGCACTTTGAGGACCTCCGTGGGTTCTTTGGTGCCGGCTGTGAGACGGGTGGCGTCGGCTTCCTGTGGTGGGCTCCACGCCGGGGCCGGGCCGAAGGGGCGGGCTGCGGCGGAGCCGGTGCAGTCACCGCAGGGGGACGCCCTTGGCGACGAGCAGACGGGGTGCGGGATCTTGAGCCGCGCCAGGGCAGGATGTGCTTGATTGTTTCCGTCTGCTGCTTTATCGTCGAGAACTGCTGGGCAAAGTCCTCAATGGTGTCGCCGAATAGGCCCACCTGGGAAATGGGGGCAGCAAGGAACCGTGTCTTGTCGGCCTCGCCCATCTCGACCAGGTTGAGCCACAGGTGGCGCTCCTGGACCACTAGTGCCGTGACCTTCGTCGCCCGGAGGGCGAGGTCGGTCGCCGAGCGCAGTTCCTGCATCAAATCTGGGGCGGAACTACCCTCGTGCAGTTCTTTCAGCGCCTTGGCTTGGTGGACCTGCAGGAGAGCCATGGTGTGCAGGGCAGAGGCGGCTTGTCCAGCAGCGCTGTAGGCCTTTGCCGTCAGGGACAACGTGAGCCTACAGGGCTTGGATGGGAGCTTAGGGCATCCATGCCAGTTGGCGGCACTCTGCGGGCATAAGTGCACTGTGAGCGCCTTATCCACTGGGGGAATCGCCATATAGCCCCTGGCTGCCCCACCATCGAGGGTAGTGAGAGCGGGGGAACTGCGGAGTCGGGGTCAGGCAGTAAAAGGTGCCTCCCATAACTTCGTCAGCTCCTCATGCACCTCCAGGAAGAATGGCACTGGAGCGGGGCGCGGCTGTTTTGAGCGGCGCCACGAGCCCAGAAACCAATCGTCAAGCCGCGAGGGTTCAGGGGAGAGCGGAGGGTTCCACTCTAGCCCGACGCTCGCGGCCGCCCGGGAAAGCATGTCCGTCATTTCAGCATCGGCCTGTAACTGGGCGACCGTCCCCGAAGGGGGAAGCCCAGCTGAGACTTCTGCGTCCGACTGGACAAGCCCGCTCTCCGATGCTGCGCTCGAGAGCTCATCATCTTCGCGGGCCCCGAACAAGAAGCCAGACTCGCCATGCGACGAGCCGGCGAACTCATCCGGAAGCCCGATTGGGGCAGATGAGCGTGTTGGGGAATAGGAGGTCCGCGGGGGGATACCCGGCGGAGGCAATCACATTGAGGTCCCCAAATCGCCCCCAATGCTAGCCGTGCTGACCTCATACCCGTAGGTAGGAGGACCGAGGTGGGGAGCCGCTGGGGTGGTTCTTACGAAAGCAAGCCGCGACCGCAACATTGCCATGATCATGTTCTCGCAGTGAGAACATGAACCATTCATAAACGCTGCCTCCGTGTGGGTCGCGCCCAGACACAAAAGACAGCGATCATGACCATCCGAAGTTGAGAGAAAACGACCGCAACCAGGAATAACACACGATCGGAAAGGCATCTTTAGAAAGACACATCTTTAAAAAGACGTTCCGTGTGTGCGCTCTTTTAGAGAAATATACTCTTTTAGAGGGGAAAAACACTCTTTCAGAATATATACTCTCTAGTTTTTCTGCCGAAGCGCCCAGGGGCATTCTCTGCAGTGCACCAGTGCAGAGGAGGGAGAAGCCGCTGAAATGCGCCATCAGATCCAGCAGAGGTGAATGAACAGTGCTATTCAGCTCAATGAGCATGACCGTTTGGCTCCGAAGAGAAAATCTGAATGAGTGGTTGCATACCAGCTCCTTTTATACCCGTATGTCCGGGGCAGTGGTATGCAAATACCACTCGCCAATTTTCATTGGCCTTTTATCAAAGACCAGAGGTGTCTCGGGCTCCCAAGAGTGACCCCTAGTGTCACTACATCGACACCAACGTCGAGTGAGTGACAGATAGGGAACTAAAGATCCAGCAGATCTAGGTAAGTATCAGTCTCTGCTTGCAACTTTTTCAGATAACATTAAATCTGCAAAAACTTCCTACTACCAGAACAAGATCAACAGCACCACAGACACTCGCAGCTTGTTTAGAACATTCAACACACTTCTCTGTCCTCCACCGCCTGTCACATCACTGACAGCAGATGTCTTCACCACATTTTTTACTAATAAGGTTACAACCATCAGCAATACATTCTCAGCACCTCACCCTGTCAAACACCCGTCTCCTGTATGCAACTCCTCTGTCTCTATGTTCTCTCCTTTGACTGGCACTGAGGTCTCTAAACTCCTCCTCTCCAACCACCCCACCACCTGTTTCCTTGACCCCATTCCTTCTCACATTCTCCTGACCATCTCTCCGTCCATCTTACTTGCACTCACTCACATAATTAACACACCTCTACTCTCAGGCAATTTTCCCAATACATTTAAGCAGGCTCGAGTAACCCCACTGCTGAAGAAACCCACACAAAACCCCACACAAATAGAACACTACAGATCAATCTCTCTCATCCCATTAATGGCAAAAACACTTGAAAGAGCTGTTTTCAATCAAATCTCTGCCTATCTCTCACAGAACAAGCTGCTGGATGACAATCAGTCAGGCTTCAAAAGTGGACACTCCACCGAGACTGCCCTGCTGTCTGTCACTGAGTCACTGAGAGGCGAAAGCTGAATCCAGATCATCCGTCCTGATTCTACTGGACCATTCTGCAGCCTTCGACACAGTCAACCATCAGATCTTACTCTCCACCCTCTCTTCGCTGGGCATCACAGGAACTGTGCTCTACTGGTTTAATTCCTATCTCTCAGGTAGGTCCTTCAAGGTAGCCTGGAGAGGTGAGGTGTCCAAGGCTTCATCATACCACATTAGTGGAATGACCTTCCCAACTCCATCTGTGAAGCTGATTCACATTCTGTCTTCAAAAAATGGCTAAAAACACATCTTTTCCATGAGCACTTAAGCAGTCACAAATAATAATAATAATAATAATAATAATAATAATTAAAAAAAATAATATTCCTTGTTGCAATTTAATCTGTTTTGAATGCTATTCTGATGCTAGTGAAACTTTGTAATATGGCACTTTTCGTACCACTGTCTCCTTAAGATGATTCGCTTATGTGTTCCTCTTTTGTAAGTCGCTTTGGATAAAAGCATCTGCCAAATGAATAAATGTAAATGTACATTCCACTACAGATTACAGAATACATGCTGTAAAATGTAATTTGTAATGTATTCCGTTAGATTACTCAAGACCAGTAACGTATTCTAAATACTTCGGATTACTTCATCAGCACTGGTATATTTTTTTCACTTTTTTTGACTATAAAATCTCTGCCAGTACAGTAAGACAAAATACACATGTTAAAAATACATTCTCTGAAAAACCTAAATATCAAATGCAGTGTTGTTTCTACAACAAGATAAATCAAATTGATCTTGTTTTAAGGATTTTTAGATATTTTTACAGGAAAACAATACAAAAATTATTATCAAGAATGCGATTTTTGCCCTAATATCAATGGTCTTACTAGAAAAAAAAAAAAAAAGAAATCAAAACTTATGATGGTAACGTGCATGTAAAATGGCTAGAAATAGCATTTTAGCTTAGCGTAAAGCTGACAATTTACACAAGGTTTATTTCTATTTCTTCTGACTTCAAACTTACTTTTCTGTCTGCTCGTATGAATGTAACACATCATAAGAAAGTGTTTCACTGCTGTTCAAATGCACTTTGGATCGCATCTTTTATATGTATAAATGTTTTCCATCTGGAAGGACTAAATATAAAATGAAACAAATGACAATAAAATGCAAAGTAATTTCTTCAGTAATCAAAATACTTTTTGAATGTAACTGTATTCTAATTTCCAATGATTTAAATTGTAACTGTAGTGGAATACAGTTACTTATATTTTATATTTTAAATAAGTAATCCCTTTACTTGTATTCTGTTACTCCCCAACCCTGCTGGCTGAGCATGTATATTGTGGTAAAGAGAAAGCTGCGAACACAGTGCATGTAAACAGGAATGCCATTTTCCAGTCTTAAGCAGCATTCTCTCATTTAACTGCTTTCTTGTGTTTATGTAAATGAGCTCACTAACTGCTAAAATGAAACCAATTTATTAAGAAAAAGGCTTATTGTAGGTCTTCATTTTTCATGTCATCAGTTTTCCTTTCTCTAATGAAAATGTTTCACACAAAACATGTTTTCTTGCTTAAGTGTCATGTTTAAATGTGTTCCCTGTCTATCACTCATTCGACGTTGTGTCGATGTAGTGACACTAGGGGTTCGATCTTGAGAGCCCCAATCACCTTTTCTTAAAATAGAAAAGGCCAATGAGAACTGGCAAGTGGAATTTGCATGCTACTCTCTGCCCCTGGACATACGGGTATAAAAGGAGATGGCGTGCACCACTAATTCAGATTTTTTCTTCGGAGCCGAATACATGCTTGTGTTTGTCCTCTCACCTTTCGCTTACGCTGCTGGATTTTACGCCGCATATCAGCGGTCACCCTCGCACGGTCGAGTGTTGTGCTTCCCCTGGGCGCTTCGGTGGCTGAGTCCGCGGGTGCTAAAAGAGTATATTCAAAAGAGTGTACACCGCGGCTGCTCCCCAACCCACTCCGTCCTGGGCTGATGCTCAGCCAGCCGGGTCGGCAAGCACCGCGGGTGATCTGGATGTGGATATGGGAGCATTTTTGCCGGCTCAACCCCCGCGGTCCTCCCATCCCCTAGGATGCTTGTTCTCTCCGGAAGAGCTGTCGAGCGATATAGGCGGTCCGCCGCAGGGTGGATTTAATGTGTCGTTCTCGGCTCGCGACGAGGATGAGCTTTCGGTCGAAGCATCGGAGGGTGGGCTTCTGCTGTTGGAAGCAGACGAATCTTCTGAGCTCCCGCCCATGGGCGGTAGAGCACAGAATGGGGTGGACTCTGAGATGGCAGCCATGCTTGACCGGGCGTCTGCGAACACCAGGCTGAAGTGGAACCCTCCACCCTGCCCTAAGCGTTCACAGCTGGATGATTGGTTTCTGGGCTCGGAGCGCAACTCATGGCCACGTCCCGCCCTGGTGCCTTTCTTCCCGGAAGTGCACGAGGAGCATGGAAGGCACCTTTTTCTGCCCGTACACGCTTCGTGGGCTCATCCATCCTAACTACCCTCGAAAGCGGAGCGGCTAAGGGATATGTGGAGCTCCCCCAGGTAGAGCGCGCCGTAGTGGTGCATTTATGCTTGCAGGGTGCAGCCCCAGGGCGCGACTGACCAAGGCTCCTTTCCGAGGCCTGTGAGTTCTCTTCCTCATTAATGATGAAGGCTAACAAGGCCGCGGGTCAAGCCGCTTCCACCCTGCATGCCATGGCCATCCTGCAGGTCCACCAGGCCAAGGAGCTGAAAGATCTGCATGAGGGTAGAACCGAACCAGGGTTGATGCAGGAACTGCGTACTGCAACTGACCTCGCCTTACGGGTGATGAAAGTCACGGCGCACGCCCTGGGCTGGACGATTTCCACTCTTGTGGTCCAAAAGCGGCACCTGTGGCTCAACCTTGCAGAGATGTGTGATGCCGAAAAAGTCGATGTGCCCATCTCCCAAGGGGGGCTTTTTGGCGACAGCGTCGAGGATTTCACCCATCAGTTCTTGACGGTGAGGAAGCAGACCGAGGCAATTAAGCACGTCTTGCCGCGGCCTCCGAAGTCCTGCTCCCCATCTGCTTCTAGCCAGAGCCATTCCCCTGTGGTGCCAGCCCCGGCTCCCGTGCCATCGGAGCCCGTATGCCAGCCTCAAAGAGGAAGATCCTCGCGCAGGAAGTTGGCTCCACCTGCCCGTCAGCTGGCACCCAAGAACCCCGGATGGGCTTCGAGGCAGCCCTGGAATGGGCAATCCGGGGATGAGGTGACTGACTCTGACCGGTCTGGGCCCGGGTGAGCTCTCCAGCCCCACCATTGCACATGGGCCAGCACATGGTAAGTATTATATTGAGACTTGAGTCCTGAGGTGGGCGTGGCGCCACGGCACCTGGCGTGTGACCATCACGCCACAGTGCTGTCAGACTTTCAGCCCTTGGTCGGACCTGCCGTTTCTACGGGCAGGTGTTCCTCTAGAGCAGGTCTCAAGGCACATCATGGTCACGACAGACGCCTCAAACTCAGGCTGGGGCACCGTGTGCAATGGGCAGGCAATCTCAGCGCTCTGGCCAGGGCCTGACACCTTTGGCAGAGAATCAACTGCTTAGAGTTGCTGGCGGTATTGTTGGCCCTGCAGAGGCTTTGGCCATTTATTCAGGGCAAGCATGTGTTAGTCCGGACTGACAACACAGCAACCATAGCGTACATAATCCGCCAAAGGCGGTGTACGCTCACGTCGCATGTCACAACTCACCCGCCGCCTCCTCCTCTGGAGTCAGCAGACGTTGAAGTCACTGCGAGCGACTCACCTTCCAGGCGTCCTCAACCATGCAGCGGACACACTTTCAAGGCAGGTAATGCTCCGTGGGGAGTGGGGACTCCACCCCCATGTAGTCCAGCTGATTTGGGAGAGATTCGGGGAAGCACAGGTAGACCTGTTTACCTCCCAAAACTTATCTCACTGCCCCCTTTTGCACGGGTTCCTTGGTGCAAAGCTAGCCTCGGGGTCCGCGCAAGTATACGTCTCCTCCAGTGAGCCTAATTTGCACAGACTCTGTGCAAAGTCAGGGAAGATGAGCAGCAAGTCCTGTTTGTTGCACTGTACTGGCCCAACCGGCTTGGTTCTCGGATCTGATGCTCCTGGTAGTAGCACCTCCCTGGTGCATTCTCCTGAGGCAGGACCTTCTCACTCAGGGGCAGGGCACGCTCCAGCACCCATGGCTGGACCTCTGGAATCTCCATATCTGGCTCTTGGACCGGATGCAGAAGACCTACTGGGTCTTCCGCCAGCGGTGGTAAGCACGATTACTCAGGCCAGAGCGAGGCGGCTGTATGCCTTGAAGTGGCGTCTCTTCGTGAACTGGTATTCTTCCCGTGGGGAAGACCCACGAAGATGCGCCGTCGGGTCTGAGCTGTCTTTTCTTCAGGAAGGGTGGAGAGATGGCTGTCTCCCTCTACCCTGAGAGTGTTCATGGCCTCCATAGCAGCTTACCATGACACACTGGATGGGAGGCTCTCACGACAGCGCGACCTGATCAACAGGTTCCTCAAGGGCGTGAGGAGGTTGAATCATCCTAGACAGCACCTGATTCCCTCTTGGGATCTCTCTGTGGTATTACCTGCCCTACAGAGAGCCCCCTTTGAGCCCCTGGAGCAGGCCGAGCTCAGTACTTTGTCTCTGAAGATGGCCCTCCTGGTGGCGCTCACTTCAATCAAGAGGGTGGGGGACCTGCAGGTGCTCTCTGTTACCAGCGAATGCCTGGAGTTTGGGCCGGCACACTCTCATGTGATCTCGAGACCCCGGACTGGTTACGTGCCCAAAGTTCCCACCACTCCTTTTCGGGACCAGGTGGTGAACCTGCAAGTGCTCCCTTCAGAGGAGGAAGACCCGGCCTTGTCGTTGCTGTGTCCAGTTTGTGCCCTGCGAATCTATCTGGACTGCACGCAGAGCTTTAGAGGCTCTTTGTCTGTTTTGGAGGACAGCAGAAGGGGAAATTTGTCTCCAAGCAGAGACTAACCCATTGGATTGTGGATGCCATTTCTCATGAATACCAATCTCAGGACTTGTCGTGCCCCTTGGGAGTCTGGGCGCACTCCACTAGAGGTGTTGCATCCTCCTGGGCACGGGGGACCTCTCTAGCAGACATATGCAGAGCTGCGGTTTGGGCTACACCCAATACCTTTGCGAGGTTTTATAACCTACGCATAGACCCGGTTTCGACTCGAGTGTTACACGGTAACAGCAGGTAGACCGAGCAGCCGATTGGGTGTACCACTTGCATTGGTACCACTTGCACTTGCCTTTCCCCTTTTTCAAAGGTGATAATGTGCACCTTTTTGTCCACAACAGTTCCCCGTATCCAGTGAACCCCGGACGCCTCTTTAATTTTTAAGCACTGTTCGGTGACAAACTCGATGGAGGAGTAACGACACCAGGCCCAGTACTCATAGTATGCCCCTTTTCAGGTGAGCCTGTGTGCTTGGTCTCAGTGCTCCATGCGTGGTAATTCCCCCTTGGTAATCCCATATGATGAGTTTCCACTGTTCGGTTTCCCCTTAGGTGAACCCTGTGTTTCCCCTCGCCAGAGCTTTCTCTGCCTCGGCCACTGTGGCTGCGTACCCTCTCTGTAGATAGGGTCCTCCGGTGGTTTCATTCCATATGTGAACTTCCCCGTTGGTAAGTCCATGTGAGGTATTCTCCACATGTTAACCTCCCTCTGGTAGATGTGGTCTCCACATGTTAACCTCCCTCTGGTCGGATGTGGTCTCCTTCCTGGAGAGGGAAGAGCACTTCCCAGCGCTATTCTAGAAAGTGCTCAGTGGGAAATTGCTTAAAAGCAAATCAGGAAAGGCACCGCCGGTAGCCTACTTGGGTAAGTGCCTCCTCCCCCCTTAATGGGACTAGGGAGATGCCTTACCTAACTCGCTGGAAGGTCACGACGTGATTGAGCGCTCACTGCGAGGCATGCAGCAGCTTGCCTGTGTCCACTCTTTTGTACCATGTGACACAGTTCAGCGCCTGCGGCATTTCCTCTAGGAACCCCTAGTGTCACTACATTGACACAACGTCGAGTGAGTGACAGACAGGGAACAGTGCTGAACCAGCCACTGACATGGCCAGGACTCTCTATCGGCTCCTCAGCATAAATCTGAATGAGTGGTGCACGCCATCCTGCCAGTTCACCATCATGACCACCACGTCAGAGTCCACCGTCAAGGTTGCCATGCCACAATTCTCAGTCAAGGTCAACGAGCCAGAGTCCCACGTCATGGTCACCGAGCCAAGGTCCCACTTCATTGTCACCAAGCCAGGGTCCCATGCCATGTCACAGTCACACCTCAGTCTGGTCCATGCCATGTCACAGCCATGCCTGAGTCTGCTCCATCACATGTAACAGCCAAGCTTCAGTCTTTTCTGTGCCATGTCACAGGCTCGCCTCTGGTCCACGAGCCAACGCCCATGCCTGCCACGGCCAATGAGCCAATGCCCACGCCTGCCATGGCCAACGAACCAGCGCTGCAAGCCTCGTCCATCCCAGAGCCAGCTCTCACTGGGCTATTAGACCTGGAGTTGGTTCCCACCCTTGTGCCCACCCTGAGTTCTTCTGATCAGCCGGTTCCCCCAAAGTCACCGGCTCGACCATCGCCCCGTGACATCTCAGACAAGGTGAACTTCTGACTCTCCGACTCTGCATAGTCCCTCCGAGCCCTGGACTCCACCTTGGCCCTTCGATCCCTCAACATCACCTTGGCTCTACATTCCCTCGGCTCTACCGCGGTCCTCCAGCCTATCGGCTTCACCGGGGTTCCTCGTCCCTCCAGCTCCTCCTTGGTCTGTCGGTCACTTGGCTCCACCTTGGCTCTCCGATCCTCCGGCTGTGGCTTGGATCTCCGATCCTTGGCTCCACCAGGGCCCTCCATTCCTTCGGCTCCGCCTTGGTCCTCAGCTCCACCAGGTCTGCCTCAGTCTTCCGATCCTCCAGCTCCACCTTGGTCCTCCGAACCTCCGGCGCTGCCTTGGTCCTCCGAGCCTCCGGTTCCACCCTCCGGGTTCCAAGTTCTCCAGTTTCGCCCCTCAAGCCTCTCACGGCTCCACCTTCCATGGCTCTGCCCCTCAAGCCTCTCATGGCTCCACCTTCCACTGACCCTGCCCTGGTCTCCTGCTCCATGCCCTGTTTCGCCAGGCCATGCTCCACGCCTTGTCTCGCTGTGCCCTGCGGTGGTAGATACGATCACTCAGACTAGGGTCCCCTCTATGAGGAATCTGTATGCCTTTAAGTGGTGTCTGTTCGCTAAGAGGTATTCTACCTGACGGGAAGACCCCCAGAGATGCACAGTCGGATCTGTGCTTTCCTTCTTGCAGGAGAGGTTGGAAGGGTGGCTGTCCCCTTCCACCTTGAAGGTGTACGTTGCTGCTATAGCAGCACACCACGACACAGTGGATGGTAAGTCCTTAGGGAAGCACGACCTGATCATCAGGTTCCTGAGAGGCGCCAGGAGGCTGAACCGCCTCGTTCCCTCATGGAACCTCTCTGTAGTTCTTCAGCGTCTACAGAGAGCCCCCTTTAAGCCTTAGCAGTCAGCTGAGCTTAAGGCACTCTCTTTGAAGACTGCTCTCCTGACTGCGCTCACTTCCATCAAGAGGGTAGGAGACCTGCAAGCGTTCTCTGCCAGCGAAACGTGCCTGGAGTTCGGTCCGGGCTACTCTCACATGATCCTGAGACCCCGACCGGGCTATGTGCCCAAGGTTCCCACGACCCCTTTTGGGGACCAGGTGGTGAACCTGCAAGCACTGCCCCAGGTGGAGGCAGACCCAGCCATGTCGTTGCTGTGTCCGGTGCGTGCTTTACACATCTATTTGGATCACACGCAGAGCTTTAGGATCTCTGAGCAGCTCTTTGTCTGCTTTGGTGCACAGCGGTAAGGAAGCGCTGTCTCTAAGCAGAGGACTGCCCACTGGCTCATTGAAGCCATAGCTATGGCATATCACGTCCAGGACGTGCCACCCCTGGTAGGGCTACGAGCCCATTCTACCAGGGATATAACACAGTTGTCTGCCTGTCACACACCACCAATTCACGTAACACAGTTCAGCCAGCTGCGGCATTTTGTATAAGGACCCCTAGTGTCACTAAATCTACACAACGTCGAGTGAGTGACAGATAGGGAATGTCATGATGGAGGGAACGAGACGTTGTGTCCCTCCAGCCACAACGCTGAACTACCCGCTGAAATGGCTGGACCTTGTCTCGGCTCCTCAGCATAAAACCTGAATGAGTGGTTGCATAGCAGCTCCTTTTATACCCATATGTCCGGGGGAGTGGCATGCAAATACCACTCGCCAATTTTCATTGGCCTTTTATCAAACACCAGAGGTGTCTCGGGCTCCCAAGAGTGACCCCTAGTGTCACTACATCGACACAATGTCTCGTTCCCTCCATCAGGGAATGGAGGTTACGCAAGTAACCATGACGTTTTCACATTGAATTTACGGTTTTTGGATTTTACGTTTGTAAATAAACTGCACTTGTTTATTTAGCAATGTTACATTAAGTTGTTTTAATTGGTAATTATTTTATAGGTTTTTCCTATGTCCTCTCTTTTACTGCCCACCCTGTGAATCTTTTGTAATATCCTTTTAAATAAAAAAGCCTGTTCCTCAGTGATGTCATCCTGCTTGAAGTGACATCATTTTTTATTTATTTTTTTGGTGGGGAAAACAATAGCACAAACACAAGTATTATTATTGAATTCTGTGTTGTTTTGTGGTATTGGATGGTTTGCCTCACTTTAAAACCTTCCACACTCTTATAGAGAATAACATCAATTGATATGCTAATATTATAATTTCAAAAGTTGGTTAAAAAATACCAAAGTTACATTTAAGTTGACACTCTTGTGTAACAATCCCTTTCTAAGAAATGGTGGGTTTTCCCATCCTTTTTGCTTCTATCCTGATACTTTTTTTGCCATTGTGTAAATAAATAGTAATTAATCATGTGTAAGTGCCTGAGCTTGACCAGAGCATATTTATGAAAGCCTGGCTTAACCTTTTATAGAAATAATTCCTTTAATTACAACACAAACATATGCATTTCTTTGAAAAGTTACAGAACTCAAAATGTTCTGCCCCATCCTATTTTATCTTTGCATTTGGATGACTCTGATATCAGGATGGGATATAAGCTAGTATTAATTAGATTAGCACTTAAAATGCATACAAGAACAAGAGGACAACTGATGATAAGATGATAATATGTTGGGGAATTTGTGAAAATGGTGTGTAAAAGCTGAGGAACAAAGAAAAGCTGAAGCTAACTGTGAAAGAAAGCTCACAAGTGAAAAACAGTGACACTCTATCACTTCTGAATGCTTGTTTCTCTCATTAAAGTTGTTTTCAGAGAAGGCTGAAAGCAGTCAGCATCACGTGGAGAGCTACATGTTTGCCTGAGATAAACCAGACTGAAGTGACTGCCGAATATAGAGTAGCCAACAACCTCAATGAAGTTTACCTTTTGATAATAAAGTCTTGATTGGTTGTTTTTCATATTTTTTTGAGTTCTTGTTTCATGTTTGTTGAAAGAGGAGAGCAAGGAGACAAAAAAACATTTATAAAATAAATAAATTATTTAAATAAATGATTTTCACCTGTTTTTTTTTTTTTTTTTTTCAAATAGTCAGATAAGTGTGTGACAGATCTCTATGTCTCTTTCAAGGAGGAAGCAGGAGCCGTAAAAACAATTCAATGTGAGTCTTTATTCTTATACTTTTCAATGTTTACACACACACTAATTGCTTTTAAGCACAGCCGATCACACACACAGTCGGGTTTGGGTGTCACACTCTCTCTCCCCTCCAGCAGTCTGGACTGCCATTTTATCCCCCTCAAGCTCTCACTCTAACGCAGAACAGCTGTTAGAGATAATTTACCACATGTGTCAATCCTTACCATTCTTCCTCTACTGGCCTCGCTCTCCACAGACGTCGCTTGGCCACGCCCACATCACCACACACCCCCATCACCCGACTCAGGCCGAGAAGCCATCCAGCCTATCACCCCCCCTCCATTTCTAGAGAGGAAATCCACCACAGCCATATGTGCCCTTGACTGTGGATCACCTCGAACTTGGCTGGAGAGCCAGATACCAAAGGATGATCCACACGTTGGTATCCTTCATGTGATGGAGCCACTGGAGTGGGGCATGGTCCGAACAGAGGGTGAAAGCACACCCCAACAGATAGTACCGGAGGGTGAGGACTGCCCACTTGATGCCCAAACACTCCTTCTCTATCGTGCTGTACTCAGTGAGAGTTTGCGACTAATATATAGCATGGTTGCTCCTCCCCCTCCACCATCTGGGATATTATCACTCCCAACCAGTGCAGCTTTCACCTGCATGAATGCCTGCTGACATGGCTCCATCCACTGGACTGGATCTGGTGCCCCCTTTTTAGTAAGATCAATCAGCAGGCTAGTGACGGTCGAAAATGTTAGGCACAATCATATGATAATAGCCAGCCAGTCCCAGGAACTGTCACACCTCCTTTTTGGTCTTAGGACTTGGGCCGGCTGCAATCGCTGCGGTCTTATCAATTTGGGACCACACCTGCCCATGACCCAAGTGGAAGCCCAGATACCGTACTTCCACCCACTTAATTGTGCACTTCTTTGGGTTTGCCATGAGTTCCGTTCATCTTAACGACCTCAGGACAGCCCACAGATGCTGCAGGTGCTGCTGCCAATCATTACTGTAAAAATTATGTCATCAAGATAGGTAGCGGCGTAAACAGCGTGCGGTCTGAGGATTCGGTCCATGAGCCGCCGAAACATAGAAATGAAAAAAATGAATGGAAGCACCACGAATTGGTGTAATCTGAAGGTGTTGAAAATGCAATTTTTTCATGGGACATGGGAGTTAAGGAGATCTGCCAATATCCCTTCGTTAAATCCAGTGTCGAATAAAAGCGAGCCGCACCTAACCGATCGATCAGCTCATCAAACCGAGGCACCGAGTATGCATCAAATTTAGACACCGCATTGACTTTTCTATAATCCACACAGAAACAGACCGCGCCATCACTCTTAGGAACCAAAACCATCGGGCTAGCCCAGTCACTATGGGATTCTTCTATTACCCCCATATCCAGCATGGCCTTCAATTCTTCCGAAACCACTTTTTTTTTTGTCCTCGGGTAATCGGTAGGGACGACTACGTTCCACTACCCCTGGAGTCATCTCGATATGGTGCTCTATGAGATTTGTACAATCGGGAAGAGACGAGAACACGTCGGAGAATTCTCCTTGCAACCTGGCAACCTCCATGATTTGGGATGGTGAGAGGTGGTCTCCACAAGTGACCAGGGTGACTCGATCATTGACTTTAAGTTCACATCTGGTCCGAGTTCCTCCCTCTCTGGAACCACCGTCGCCAAAGTCACAGGGACCGCCTCTCTCCACGGTTTTAGGAGGTTGAGGTGGTAAATCTGACGTGCTCTGCCTCTATCCATTTATTTCACCTCATAATCGATTTCCCCAACTTGCCGTGTGACCTCAAAGGGTCCTTGCCACTTGGCGAGTAATTTAGAGCTCGATGTGGGGAGCAACACAAGGACTTTATCTCCCGGTGTAAATTCCTGTAGTTGAGTACCCCTATTATACAGCCGGCTTTGGCGTTCTTGAGCCTGGAGCAAATTCTCCTATGTTAATTGCCCCAGCATGTGGAGTTTTGTTGTCAGGTCAAGAACGTATTGAATTTTGTTTTTGCTGTTTGAAGGTTCCTCCTCCCAATTGTCCCATAGGCGTTGAGCAAGCCGCACCCCATACAATAATTCAAATGGTGAAAATCCTGTGGAGGCTTGCGAGACCTCTCGAACTGCAAATAATAGGGGCTCGAGCCACTTCTCCCAATTTCAAGTGTGTTCGTGCACGAACTTACGAATCATATTCTTTAGGGTCTGATTAAACCGTTCAACCAAGCCATCAGTTTTGGGAATGATAAACGCTGGTCCGAATCTATTTAATCCCCAGTAATTCATACTGTTCGTGTAGTGTACGTGACATAAACATAGTGCCCTGATCAGGGAGGATTTATACCAATGCAATACCAATTCTTTTGAATGGGACCTCGATCAGTGGAAGGGGGCGTAATGGCACTCTTGTTGTGGCTGCCGGATTCACCAGCTGACATTCACGGCATGCCGCACACCACCTGCGAACATCCCCCCAAATGCCCTCCAATAGAAACGGGCCATTAGAAAGTTTATTGTTTTTTACTGCCCTAAGTGAACCGCCATCGGATTATAATGAGCCGTCTGGAATAAAATTTCCCAAAAGCTCTGTGGTATTACCAATTGGGTTGCATCCTCCTTTGTCTGAGTGTCCTGCATCACTCGATACAACCGATAATTGAAAAATACAGATATGCGAGTGCAATGTCTGGCTGGAGGCATTGACCATCAATCACTTTCACTTGGTCAAAGGCGTGCCTAAGGGTCTCATCTCGTGTCTGCTCCAGAGGGAAATACCCTGCAGGGAATCCTCTAAGGGCTGGGGAAGCCAAGACTTCCCCCTCCCTCACGTTCTTCTGATGTGGAGCTGACGTAGACGGCCCTGGCACCACCTCCCCAGCCAGCGAATCAAACACCACACACAACGATACACTTTGTTGAAGGACCCATCCACACATATTTCCATCAATAAAGTTGTAAATTCTGGTCAATTTATACCCAAAATTAGTGGATGGGAGAGGCGGGGACTAACCACAGCCTTGACACTATGATTTTGTCCCTTAAATTGAATGATGACCGTCACTAAAGGGTAATTTTGAATATCCCCGTGCACACACCTAACTTTCACCCACCAGCCTGTATCCAAAGCCTCGTATTGAACCAAGCTTTGGTGAATGGAGGTTTGATTACAACCTGAATCCACCATGGCTTGGTATGTACCCCCCTTAATACTCACAGGTATCCGGTATGCTCCTGCTCGCCTGTGGCATGTGGAGATCCGGACCAATGTCTCCACCTCCATTGCGGGCCTCAGTCCTGGAAGTGCCCAGGCTCCCCGCAGCCCAGACTTCATGCCACACCCGCGGCAGCGGATTCACCAGCCTGTGGGAGAGAGTGGAGAGGGTTACGGAAAACCAGCGGGTTGAAAGGTAGAACCAGTTGTGGGGTCTTAATTCCCCATTTCCAGGTAATAGGAACAGGATGAGTGGAAAGAAAGGGGGATTAAGGAGAGAGAGAGAGAGAGAGAGAGAGAGAGAGAGAGAGAGAGAGAGAGGGAGAGAAAAGAAGAGGGCTCGCCGGCTTTTTCTCTTCCAGCCTCGCTCTCCACAGACGTCACTCAGCCGCGCCCACATCACCACAAAGCGCAAAAAGGGCACAAGCTGTTTTTTCATGTTTGTTGACATTATCACAAATAAACTACATGAGTGTGTAAACGAATTCCTTTATCCTAAAAGATGCGTTTTGGGCGATCCATTTGAAACGGGACAACATTAAAGACGGCTTTAAAGGGAAATAACCACACAATCGGAAAATTGTAAAAAGGGAATACATGTATATATGCAAATATTTTAGGAAATTCTTCAGTGTGTCTAAACTCAACATGCAAGGACACAGATATGAGAAGCACACACATTTAAACCTCAGTTACAGGTGGAACTACTGCACTTAAATGACTCAGAATTCTGATCTAAACGTCATGTTTGCTTATAATTAAGAAAAACTGTGCTCTGGTTTTTAGTGCTTGCTCTTCTTTTATTTGTACTTTATTATAATTTCGTAATACACAGATGTAATGATTGATGTATGTCCTCCTGAAATCAGAGACTTTCCCCTCAAAATCTGAACACAATAAAAAGAGATGACCGGGTGACCAAGGTGACGTGTCTAGCTTGTACACTTGTGATCAGATCATCCAAAATGCTTCGTAATTCCCGGTGAATACAGGGCCTCAGTTGTGGACAAATGTTTGTGTAGTTAATATACCCATTGTGCGCACCAGCACGACAAAAAAAGAAGACTATGAGTTACAGAGCGCCAAATGCAAGTCGTATAGTGTGCGCTTGTCTACATATACAATATAGGGCATCACTGCAGCGTGTTTATAGTGTGTATATAGAGTCCCACAGACACCCTACACCAACCCCTTCCTCAAAATCTAACCATAACTTTACCTTATAAAAATTAACCATGGTTTTACAACAGTAACCATAGTATCACCATGGTATTTTGTAGTAAAACAGAGTAACCAAAACATTAAATATGGTTACTATAGTAACACATTAATGAAAATTCATCATTTACTCACCCTCATGCCATCCCAGATGTGTATGACTTTCTTCTGCAGAACACAAACAAAGATTTTTAGAAGAATATCTCAGCTATGTAGGTCCATACAATGCAAGTGAATGAGTACCAAAACTTTCAAGCTCCAAAAGCACATAAAGTCAGCATAAAAGTAATCCATAAGACTCCAGTGGTTAAATTAAATTCTTCAGAGGCAAAATGATAGACGTGGGCAAAAAATAAATAAATATTTCAATCCTTTTTTTACTATCAATCTCTACTTTCACATTCTTCTTCTTGTGTTTTTGGCGATTCACATTCTTTGTGCATATTGCCACCTACTGGACAGGGAGGAGAATTTATAGTAAAAAATTACTTAAATATAGATTGTTTTCTCACCCACACCTATCATAACTCTTCAGAACACATGGATTAAACCACTGGAGACTTTTGAATACATTTTTCTGCCTTTATGTGCTTTCTGGAGCTTCAAAATTTTGGTCATCATTTATTTGCGTTGTATAAACCTACAGAGATATATTCTTCTAAAAATCTTGTTTGTGTTCTGCAAAAGAAAGAAAGCCATACACATCTGGGATGGCATGAGTGTGAGTAAACAATGAGATAATTATAATTTTTGGGTGAACTGTCACTTTAAAGGAAATATCAAGATCAGCAATATCAACAGTGGGACAAAAATGAAATTTTCAGCACGAGGAAAGCACATCCACACCATTGCGCCACTGCATCAGCACAAGTGGGTGCAGTTTGTCTTTAATTTATATTTCCACCAGATTTTGGAGTGCAAACAGCCGCGCTGTGTGGCAGGTGCTACTTACACCTACTGCAAATAGTCACTCTGCATATATACTGTATGCTATAATATAGCTATAATTAACACCATTTTTTAATACAAGGTAATGGGCTGCTATGATTGAATATGATAAAGAAATAATCACTGGATTGGCAAAGTTGATTAGGTTCATGACTCAGAACATTCAAGAATTTAGTTTGTGGCATAAATTTGCATGGAAGCAAGATACCTCTGCATATTCACCAAACTACCATATTTGATGACACGGTATGTGGATTATTACCCACCCCAAATCATATAAAAACAAACAAAGTATGATTGGTGGTTTAGAGATTGAGCTACTCCATTTTGGACAGCAAGCCAAATCTGTTTCCCTTTTATTTGAAGATTATATGGGTACTTTAACTCATTAAAGAATATTGGGCACTTTGCGAGTGTTCAGTTTGAACTGATTGTACTATTTACTTTGTAATTAAACACACACACACACACACACACACACACACACACACACACACACGCATACACACACATGTTGGTGCAGCTATCCTTATGAAGACTCTCCATAGACATATTGATTTTTATACAGTATGAACTATAGATTCTATGCCCTAACCCTAAACCTAACCCTTGCAAAAAAACTTTCTGCATTTTTACATTTTCAAAAAAACATAGTTTAGTATGTTTTTTAAGCGATTTGAATTATGGGGACACTAGAAAAACCAAATTTATAGCATAATACCCTTGTAATTACCAGTTTGTAATGTAAGAAAATGTCCTCGTAAACCACCCAAACCTGCCCACACACACACTTAGTGTACACTACACACACACACACACACACACACACACACACCTAGTGTACATCTCCCAGCATGGTGCTTTGACCTTTGAATGCAGCTAAATGGCATTTGGTACTATGTGACTAACTGTGAGAAGCCCAGCAGTGGCCCAGGTGACATTTCAGTGTCGACTTCACTGTCACTGGATGCAAAGCAGGTGGCACTAGAACAAGGTGGCAAGCGGTGACTTGTGAGACTAGTCGATGTTCTTAACCTGAGGAAATTGTAGGTGATTTCTGTGGGTATGTATCATGAGAGAAATTTGATTGGGTGCTCAGCTGTGTTTTTGTGTACTTTCCACTTCAATCTCAATGAAGTGTGTTTTGATTAGAAGAATGAAAGTGAAAGGGATTGTATTTTTTATTTTATTTTATTTTTTACTCCAGGCATTAGACTGCAGCAAAATTAGCAATCAGAACTGACCTACAAGATGGGGAATTGGGCATGCATATTGCTTTCAGCACAGATTTTTAGGATATGTTTTCACTGCTATACCTGATTTGTGTAATTTCTTTAGTGAAAAATAAAGTATACTGAGTACAAGTATACACAGAGAATATAATTTAGAAATGTCTGAATAATTAAATTGTACTGTATGTAAAAAAGAGAGTCTCAATGGGTAAGAAGCACTGATAAAAAAGTTGCTATAATGTAATTGATACTAGGTAAGTGAAATCCATAGCAGACAGTGACAGTACAGTTAAGTGACAGCTATTTGTCATCAAGCAACACAAAATTTACACCAATAAATATAAAGATGATTCAGCCTCAATATAAAAACAACAACAAGCAGCATATCATATCAGTGAGTGACAGAAAAGTGGCATCACATGAAAGTGACAGCATGAGCTAGATCAGTAGCCTGATGACATCCTGAAATTTGCCATTTTGATGGAAACTCTATCCAGAATACAGGAGGTGTTGAGTGAGCCTGATGCCATCTGTCACATTCACACCTTTGATCTTGCTCTCACAGGTATTTCCTTGTTCTCTACAGATGCTAAAAAGGAGTTTCTCAAGTTTCTACTTGATATAAAGCAGCAGGATGATTTGCATTTAAGTGGCTAAATGAAAACCTAATGAACAATATTTACTACAGAGTTTCTGCAATGAGAAGATTAGCTTTGTGTCATGGGAACAGACTGATGTCATGGGAAAAAAATAAGCCACCACACCTACAGGTGTTAATGGAATGTTATGACCGTAAAGAAAACGTTTTTTTTTTTTTTTTTTTTTACATAGAATTCTTGCTAAATATTTCAGTTTAAGAAACTTACTCTAATAAATAAATAAATAAATAAAAAGATGATGATGATGATTTGGTTATATTAATGGCGATGAAGATGGTTATCAATAATATTGTGATCAATAGCAGTAGTATTTGTTAGATCTTATTAGTGGTGCTTGCTAAGTCAAGCATTAATATGATCTTGCTTATCCTAAGGGCTATGGATAGTTAACTTTAAAATTAAATGTGTCCTGCTCTGTTTATCCTAAAGACATGCATGATACATCAAATTATGCGATTTGTTGACGAGAGGCGTACTATTACTTTTCAAAGTGATCAGACTTAGGATTTTCACATGACAGGCGATAAAATGGGCCAAAAGATTCCCCTAGACTTGCATTGAAGGAGAGACCCAAGCCAAGTCATATCTAGAGAACTGAACATCATTGCCCTATTAACCACCCAGAGCACCCTAAAAAACATGCAGACCACCTTAGCAAATACTGGGAAAGTTCTCCAACATTGTGTAGGTGAGTTCTGCACATTTCCTTCAAAACACTTAAAAATCTTGTCGAGTTATTATAGCCCTATTGAAAAAATGACAAGAGTTTTAAAAGGTTTTAATTATGCAATCTTTTGAGTATTCAAATATATTCTTATTTAAAGTGTCATTCTATCATACAATCATACAAGTTTCAGAACACATGTTAGTCTTGAGTATTGGACTCATTTGCATCAGTGGTGTCTTTTGTAAAGATTTCAGGTATTTCTGGTCCCACCAGTCATCAGAGGATTCGAACTTCTCTACAGCTGTTAGTTTATCACTCAGAGACGCGGTGGATGGCTCGTAAACCGTCCCGCGGTCTTTGATTCTTTAATGGATAAACTCAGTGTGCCGGTCTCACCTGCGATGGCGGAAGCAAATCCCGGAAGCATTTCAGAGGTATTACTACTCCTGATGATGTCATGGTTGAGGTGCGTTCTGTCATGTGCCTCATCCAATAGGAGTTGAGAGTTTGATCCTTTAGTGAGCAAGGCTTCATGGGATTTGTAGTCTGTTTCGGACTCCCTTTGTTTGATTTTGGTGCGGTTTTTATGAGTAAGATTTATGACTTATGTGGGGGCCAGAGTTAGGTTTTACGACTGTGTTAGGCCTGCCTTTGTCTTCTATCTGAATACATGAGGCCCAATATTCCCCCCTTTGGTCTGAAGAGTTGGTTGTTGTCCAGCATCTTTAGAGCAACTGAAGGGCCGAACAGTTCTTGTCGGTTCACAGTAACCTGTGGGTTACGCCATCCATGTATTCCTGATAGGAAAGAAAACGGTTGCACAGTCCATACAGTTCATTAGAGTTCACAGAGGCTTTATCGTGTGGACAGAGATTGAGGCACATCTGGGCATAGAACTTCTAGCTAAATCTAAAACTACATTCATCACACATAAACATTTCAAGTTATTGGAAGGCACAGCATTAACCGTAACACAATCCTTTGTTGTTCTTTGGTCATAACACAAAATCAAAGTAGAACCTGACATTGGTTACTAGGAACAAAATGAATACAATAAACTTCTGACTTACAACTACAAACTAAACAGTGATATGATTAGATATGGAAATCAAAATAATCCTATAACACATGAGGGTGTGTGTGTGAGACAGTGTGTGTGTGTGTGTGTAAGGAGGGATGCGCACAAAATGGCGGATGTGACTCTCGTGGAGACTATGTCACGCGAGACTTCCGGCCAGAGAATATGGCCGCGAATGTGGGCGGAGAGAAACCAGTCAGTGGCAGCTTAGGGACACAGCTGAGCTTTATCACGAAGCTATCTACTAGCCAAAAAAGTGTGCAAGAATGTTTGTGAGGGGTCGCGCATGTGTGTGTGTGTGTGGTTAGTACGAGAGAGAGAGAGAATAAAGTGACGGCTCCAAAGCCGGTTTCGCGATCGTGGGAGAGAAAGCAGCTGTTAGTTTATCATTCAGAGACGCGGTGGATGGCTCATAACCCGTGCCGCAGTCTTTGATTCTTTAATGGATAAACTCAGTGTGCCGGTCTCACCCGCAATGGCGGAAATGCACAACAGTCCAATGTGGTTGGACTACAATACAGCAGATCTCATTCGTGATAATTAATACCCTGAGTGTTAATCGCAATGAGCGGACTCGGTGGTCCGTAAACTGTACAAGCAATAACCTTGATACACAAGAATAACACACTATAATATTCTATCTCTGCCCAGACGTAAACCTCATACTTGAATCGCATGAGAACGCAGAATGTGTGTTCATCCGTCCTTTAACTCCGACTCGGTTCCTCGAGGCTTGGGTGATGACGGGAGGCTGTTTCCTCGCTCTGTCGGCGGGCGGTACGGCTGCTGATTCTCGGCGGACTGGCGGAGAAATCAGCAACGTCGACTTGATTGAAGATTGAAGAGAAATCTTTTCTCTCTTTACTTCTGCAGGCAAACGGATGAAGATGCGGATTGCTCAGCGGTCTCCTTCGGATTGGTTAGAGTGTTCGGTGGAACACAGAGTAATCTCAACTCGTCCAGCAAGATGGAGATTGTATGGCCACAGTTTCAAGTCGGACGTTACTTCCTTGCGCCACGTGGCTGCACCTGAGAGCAGCGATGATCAGTCCAAGTGTGTTTACCTAGTCCTGTGACCCGATTGATAGCGCGTTGTGTCAGCTTTGTGGAAGACCCTTGTTCTCATCCCGTGTTGAGACTGTGAAGTTATTGCATTTGCATAATCAGTGACGAGCGGTATTCTGAGGTTCCAATTTCCCTCTAACATTACATTTTTACTCCACTAATGGTTAGGTTTAGGGTTGAGGTATGGGTTTGGTTGTAGATTTAATAAAATATGCATTCCTCTTCACAGTAGTGTTACACAATTTACAACTAAAGACAACTCACTTTACGACTCCCTTTTGACACCCCCTTGTAGACATTTCACCTGGAAACTGGAGCTCACACGTGCCCATACATTCAAAAACACTTTCTGCATTGGCCACTGGGGGCAGTGTTTAAAATATCAATAATCTGAGTTTAGCTAAAAAAAATAATTCAACCTTCTTTTCCCGAATTCACTGTGAGATCAGTCTGACGGTGCGACTAAATAAATTGTAGCCAGCAGTGTAAAACAATGCTTAAAACCAAGCAGAAGGTGACATCGGCAGTGGACTGATCAAATCGCCAAACGTTAAGCGTAATCCTAATGTGGCTATCACTCACTTACCTGCCTTACAGCAAATCAGTAGGAGGACTTCTGAGTGAATGTTACCTCACCTAATCATATACGTTACATCACCTAATTCACAAGTCAAGCTTGTAAGGTCTATAATGTACAATTTTATAAGTTTTTGGAGTTTCAACGTTTTTTTCATCAGTAAGTCAATTCAAAAGTGGTCAAAAAAGTGTGATAAATTCATAACTGCAAGTTGTAACTTTGGCACAACTTTGATTTTACCTACAACTTCAAGACTGCAATTATACTTAAATTTGCAACTTAAGTGTGCTGATTTTATAACACAGTACAGTACATAAGTCTTCAGAAAAGCACCTCAGCTCACTTGATTTCCTTTTTTTCAGTGTTCCTCAAATGAGCATTACTTTTCATAAGTCATGAACCTTTTTAAAATACCAACTTTGAAAGTGTTTAAAAGTTCACCTTAGAGAAATTCTCAGGTAATTGTCAATAATTGCCTTTATCAGAGTACAGATTTCAGCTTGAGTGTCAGCTAAGCCCAGCAATCATTCAAACTGTCATCTTGAAATCTTTTCAAAGAGCAAAGACCTTGATTAACAACATTTTGACATAGATAGTCAGGCATTTAAACTACAGCACATTGCAGCTGTTTGTTTGGAACATGCAGCAAAGGGGGGTGGGGGGGCATTTAAGAGACGCTACAATCAGCTTTCCATTACAGATTTGTTTGGTTCTCCTCACAGCCTTAGGACCAATATACAGGTATACCATTTGGTATACCAAATTGGAAATATGAATGTCATATTTGTGTTTGGCCACTCTCAATTTGAGCTTCCTTTTTGTTCGACCAATGTAAAAATGGACACATTCACACTCCAATTTATAGACAACATAGCAAGAATTACAATTAATAAAAGACTTTATGACTAGAAGTTTATGTTTTAACCATGTTACTGCAGTGATTGTAATCCCCATAACTATGATTGCCTGCTGAGGGCCTCAACCATGTTCTCTTTTCGGGAGCAAGGAGATAGCTCCGAACAACCTTATCCCTAATAGTAAGTGCATGTCTGTAACTAACAGATGGCATTTCCTGAAAAACAGCATGAAGAGCACTATCACTGTTGACAATATTCCAAATAGATTTAATGATTTATTTTATTTGTGCTGCTTCACGACTATAGGCTGTCATTAAGTGCACCCGATTATTCGAGTGCCATTGTTTTGTTTTTTCTTCAGTAGTTGCTCTTAATAGATCTGACCCTTTCAGTGGCGCGTGTGAGAGTCTGTGAGTCATATCCCCTCTGTTTAAATCTATGAAACATATCATTAAACAGAATTTCAAAACCATGTTCTAAATCACATCTTTGAAAATGGCCAAATGGTATATTTTCAATCAACCAAGGCAGATGGAAGCTGTTGATTCTGAGGACAGTATTACGGTCCGTTGGTTTTCTGAAAATTGAGGCATGTAAATCACCATTAGGATTTCTGATTATTTTCAAATCAAGAAAATGTATCTCAGTCATTGTGTATTCCAAACTCAGTTTCAAATTATTGTTGATACCATTAACAAATTCATGAAAAGTATGAAGTTCTTTTTCTGAACCTGACCAAATAAAAATGACATCATCAATATATCTGCCCCATCATGCAATCTTATCAAGGAAGAGATTGGCTGAGGAATAAATAAACCTCTCTTCCCACAATCCAAAGGATAAGTTTGCATAATTTGTCACAAAACAAGCACCCATAGCTGTACCCTTTACTTGTTTGCAAAACTGGTCATAAAATAAAAACACATTGTTTTTAAGAGTCCACTCAGTTAATTTTAGAATAAAAACAGTAAGTGGCATATTTTCAGGAGGTCTACTGCTCATGAATTATTCAATGGCTTCAAGCCTGTCTGCATGGTCAATATTAGTATACAAAGATTCTATATCCATTGTGATTAAGAAAGAAGATCCTAAATTCATAATGTCATTAATTATATTCAGCACATAAGTGCTATTTTGAATGAAGGATTAAAGACCAGGCACAAATGGTTGCAGGAAAAAATCAGCATACTGAGATGCCGGTTCAGTCAAAGAATCATTGCCACTGATTATAGGCCTACCTGGTGGAGTTACTTGATTCTTGTGAATCTTGGGCAACATGTAAAAGGATGGAATATGAGGATCTTTACAGAGTAAAAAATCATGTTCCTAATGAGAGATCAATTTTTCATCCTTGGCTGAAGGTCTGTGAGTTCTTTTTTTCATATTTTCCAAGGGATTTGAATTCAAAGGTTAATAATACTCAGGGTTCGTCGTCATCCCTCCTGAATATACTGATATTTTCCCCCAAACAGCTCCTCCCTTATCAGCCGGTTTCACAACAATCACCTTGTTCTCTGCAAGCCATTTTAATGCCTGGGACTCGTCTTTCGTCAGATTGTGACGTTTAGATCTTTGTTGTTTGGAAAAAAGCTGATCCACTTCATATGTAACTTTTTTGATGAAGATATTGAGTGTAGGGTTTGAATTATTTGGAAGAAACTTAGATTTTGGTCTGAAGGGTGTTACATCCTTTAGTTCTGTGTTAACTACACTATGGTACCACACTTTAAGATGTAAATTATGGTAGAACCTGAATAAATCCACTTTGGTCTGAAATTCATTAGCTGAGTGAGTAGGGGCAAAAGGCAGTCCTTTGGAGAGAACAGAAATGCAAACAGGTGAGAGGGGAGTATTTGAAACATTGATTACCTCCTCTTTCTCATTTGGTTCCTGGTACGAACTCCTTCAAGGTCCTCGTTGAACTGTGTTTTCTACCCCTCTGTGTCTTCCGTGGCCACTTTTGTTTGGCTGGATTGTAGTAGTGAACCTGGTGTATGAAAAATCTCCTGTTCTAGGTGTTGAGCTTGCATTAGAGTAGTTATCTTCATCATCACTACTAGATAAATTAAAAGAAACTGACCTGACCCTTCTGGCCGGTTGCAGAATACTGTTCTTCCCATTCCAATTGTAGACTTGGCCGTCTTGATAATCTCTCTGGTCATGTTTAAATTTGATCACTTCTCCTCTTTTATGAGTCTTGATAACTTCTTTAACTCTTCTTTCAGTTTGCTTTCAAAAGGAAGCCTGTGCTCAGATGAGTGCTTAATTTTTGATTTCACTTCATCAATCTCCTTCTGTAGTTCATGCTTTTGTTTTTTGTTTTTTTGCTTCCTCTATAAGAAGGAGGATGAGGTGGCTTCCGACTTGTTCTTAAATTCTAAATTAATTTAAATTCTTAAATTCGAAATCCAGTCATATCTATCAATCCATCCCCAGTTCCAACATTCTCCAATTATCTCCCTGCAATCACAAACACACACCTCACACACATGCGCACAACTTATCATGTCAGCTACCATTGGAAGCCAAAGCTTTCATATGATTTATTTCTGTTTCCATGGGAATGGCTAGGAGGCCATTTTTTGTAGGTTGAAAGGTCCTCCATTAAAGCTGAGTGGGGGCAGGGGGGTAGAGTTATGGGCTAAGGGTGTAATTGCTCTCAAACTGCCCCTTGATGCTGTGGTAATAACGGTCTGGGCCACCTTGGCCTGCCCTGCCTCGCCAGCTGTATGGGACTACCTCTCTAGGTCACATTTGTTGTAAATTTCCGAAACCCCATGTTAGTCATTCTGCACAGCAATCTGCCTTTTCTCACTCTCACCTCTATGGTTCCCTAAGGAGCAGTTAACAGCAAGTGTGTTTGCTGCAGATTACCTGAAAATGTCAGATTACCTGTAAATCCCAGGGAAAGAAAAGTGAGGTACTTTCCAGCAATACTGAAAACACTCCATCTTGTCCATACAGCAATCTAATTGACCAACAAACACATAGTCCATGTACAGTCGCCCAAATAGGTGGTGTAAACAGGTAAATTCACTTCAACTGACAACCAAAAGAAATCAATACACTCGTGGCAAAGCACACAAACACCATCTCACACATACAAGCACATGTACAAAGAAGCTAATGAAGACAGTAGGAGGTGACCTGGTCTTCCTCTAGACAGATGGATGTGTAGCAGTCTAGCTGTTGTCTTCCCAAAGGATGCGACACATTTCTTTTCACTAATAACCTGTGACTATGTCCCTGTTTACACCTAGAATTAACATCTGTCTTGGGTGATTTGATCACAGGTGGTCAGCGCTGTATACAAGTATAAATAGGGTACAATATATTTTTGTCCTCCAATAACTGAAACAACATTTTAAGATAGTCAAAATTACATGTGACCACATCACATGTAGTGTGAACACTAATCCATCCCGATTGAAAAATCATACTGCGCCTGCAGAGGAATGGTCTAGATGAAAGCAATAAGGATGATGTAATTTAAAATGGTCAATGGTTTACAATAATAATATTTTCAAGCTGGTTTAAAATCTATACTTTATTGCTCCTTGGATTTAAATTCAAGATGCCTGACTTCATGAAGAGCCTTGCTGAATTGTACACATCCTGTTATGTTTAGAATGCTATAGACTCCAGTACTGATCTGAACCTTTGTTACCCCCAGCTGTTTTGGGAAATAGGATGCAACACAAGCCTTTATATCTAAACAATATGATGATGGAGGCCTGTAAAAAATCATTCAGAGTGACACGCTTCAGTGGAAGGCCTTGTACAGGAAGCAAGAGAAACAACACACTTGGGCAATACAGCTAAGGTCATGGCTGCAGTTACCAAGGAAACAATGCAGTTGTTACAGTCTACATTTAATGAACTGCCAACTGATACATTTTTTTCCATGCAGTTTTATGTCTTTTTATGTCTGTTTTATAGAACACATCTACTTTAAAAATGGAATTTCAGCACTGGGAAATTATATCTGTAATATCTGTTGAACCCCAGTCCAGCATTTACAGAGAAAAATTTGGACAACAATGCAAAAGTCATTTTCATACTAAGTGTTTTGGTCTAATTTTCCATTAAAATGATCAAAACAACCTCATAACAAGATGTATTCACTTGAAAAGTAATATGAAATAAGATATTAAGAGATATTCAGAGAAACAAAAAAATTCTAACAAATATTGTAACAGAAACCTAAAAAAAGTTAGTGAGGTTTATGCTTAAAACAAGTAAAAGCTACTTAACAATGGGGTACAAAAATAAACTTAATTCAAATTTCTTTCTTTTTTTTTTTCTTACCCCATTGGCAAATGTCAATGACCAGATGCAATTTTTTATCCAAATCTATTAAATTATTTAAAAAAATGCAATTCACAAAATAAAAAAATAAATGATAATAATAATAATAATAATAATAGTAATAATAATAATAATAATAAAATGAATTCACATCTTCAATGATGAGCATATCATTTCAATTTATGAGTTTAAAGTCATTTAGAATTTTTTTCTGGGGCTTAAAGTAATCATCTATAGACAGTAAAAAAAGTCAAAGTCTCATTATAAGCTGAAATTCTTGAAAAAATAAATGTTGGTAAATTGTGCAGAATAATCTTTTATTAATATTTAAAAAAAAAAAAAAAAAAAAAAGTAAGCAGTGAAACAACTGTTTAAAAAAATTATTAATATTTAAAAACACTTTTGTCCACAAAATCAAAGTCATGTGGTAACCAACATGTAGGTAGCCATTTTGTTGTTTGTGCTGACAAAAACCATAAAACAGAGAAGACACCTTTAGACCCTTAAGACTGAGCGTTAAAAAAAATAAAAAATAAAATAATAAAAATATGAAAAGGCATATTTTGTACAGGTTATGTGGTGTAACCCTGATAAAACTTACTGATATTTTTGACTCACTAATTCATGATATTTATGAAACAAAATACTTTTTACCTTGAAAAATGTGTTTGAAAACTGAAAAATATAATGTATTCAAGGTACAAGGAAAGTGTTTTAATACTTTTATTTGATCGTTACACCAAATTACATTTTTAAAGCAATTTTAGAAAATGTTACAAAGTTTTTTCAAAAATGTATGAAACACAATTGGATGCAAAGATTACATTTCTAAGAACTTGACACGTGTTTTAAACACCTTGGACAACCTTTTGTCAATTATCCAAATATTATTTTTTCCCCTTGTTTAAGCATAAACCTCATTAAATGTTGTTATTTCTTTAAAAATAAGACTTTATATATTCTGTAATTTTGCAACTCAGGTAAATGTATCTTGTTTTCAGGATGTTTAGATATTTTTCCTAGAAAACAAGACAAAAACATTTTCAAAGCAACAAAAGGCTCCTTTTCATACATGTGAATGCTATAGGATATGTTGATTACTTTGCTAACATTAACCTTTGCTTATTAAAGCCCATTACAGTAGTGGCCAAAAATATTGGCACCCATGGTAAATATGCACAAAGAAGGCTGTGAAAAAAACAAAAAACAAATCTGCATTGTTTATCCTTTTGATCTTTCATTCAAGAAATGCACAAAAATCTAACCTTTAATTGAAGTAGAACGATTGAAAGAGGGGAAATATCTTTTATATTTTAATAAATATTTTTCTCCAAAACATGTTGGCCACAGTTATTGGCACCCCTAGAAATTCTTATGAGTAAAATATATCTGAAGTATATTCCCATTCATATTTAAAAAAATTTAGTGCACCTGGGTGACAAGGAACATGAAATTGTTCAGCCATGACTTCCTGTTTCACAGGGGTATGAATATGAGGTAACACACAGGCTAAATTCTCTTAATCGTCAATGACAGTGGGTTACACTAAAGAATATAGTTCTGATGTGCGGCAAAAGGTTGTTGAGCTTCACAAAATGGGAAGTGGCTATATGAAAATAGCCAAAGCATTGAAAATGTCCATTTCCACCATCAGCGCAATAATTAAGAAGTTCCAATCAACTGGAGAGCTTAAGAATCAGCCTGGAAAACGATGTGTGTCTATATTGTCTCCACGCACAGTGAGGACAATGGTTCAAGTGGCCAAAGAATCTCCAAGGATCACTACTGGAGTATTGCAGAAATTAATTGGGTCTTGGGATTGGAAAGTCAACAAAAATAAAAAATAAAAAATAAATAAAAAATCAGACATCACCTACATCACCACAAGTTTTTTGGGAGGGTTTCAAGAGAAAAAGCTTCTGCTCTCATCCAACAACAAACTCAAGCATCTTCAGTTTGCCAGACACTACTGGAACTTCAAATGTGACCGGGTTTTATGGTCAGATGAAACAAAAAAGAGCTTTTTAGCAGCAAACACCAGAGATGGGTTTGGCGTACACAGAGATGAAGAAGTACCCAATGCCCACGGTTAAATGTGGTGCTGGATCTTTAATGTTGCGGGGCTGTTTTTCTGCCAGAGGTCCTGGACATCTTGTTCGGATACATGGCATCATGGACTCTATCAAATAACAACAGATAAAAAATCAAAACCTGACTGCCTCTGCCAGAAAGCTTACTATGGGCCCTGGTTGGAACTTCCAGATGGACAATGATCCAAAATAAACATCAAAATCAACATAAAAATGGTTCACTGACCACAAAATCAAGGTTCTGCCATTGATATCCCAGTCCCCTTTCCTGAACCCCATAGAAAATTTGTGGGGTGAACTGAAGAGGAGAGGCCACCAACATAGACCTCTGAATTTGAAGTTTCTGTAGAGATTCTGTGTGGAGGAATGGTCTCAGATCCCTTGCCATGTGTTCTTCAACCTCATTAGGCATTATAAGAGAGGACTCAGAACTGTTATCTTGGCAAAGGGAGGTTGCAAAAAGCATTGAATAAAAGGGTGCCAATAATTATGGCCAATGCGTTTTGGAGTAAAATATTTATTTAATAATGAGATATTTCCCGTTGCAATTATTTTACTTCAATTAAAGGTTAGATTTTTTGTGAATTTTTTGAATGAAAGATCAAAAGGCTAAACAATGCAGATATATATATATATATATATATATATATATATATATATATATATATATATATATATTATTATTATTTTTTTCCTTTTTTTTTTTCCTTTTTTTTTCACAGCCTTCTTTGCACATATTTACCAAGGGTGCCAATATTTTTGGCCACTACTGTACATCTCCTCTTGGGGTTCTGCAACTGCCAGGCAAAAAGCCCCAGATTTCCTCACCATCTCCACTGCCCCTGCTCTGTCAGCACCATCCCATTGTGCTAATCGCTCTGTTAATTAGTTTCATTATTGAAGACCTCTGCAGTGCTTCTCCAAAGCTGCTGACAATTTACAGCATGCTAAAAAAGAAAGAGATGCCTGCCCAGCGCTGTCGATCAACCCAATACTGGATCAACTGAGACAGTCATATCCACCTAATGACTTGTATTTTTAGCCACACATTTGAGATCTATGTGCTATACAATTAAATATTTAAAACGCCTTTATTTTAGGTATGCTTAAATATCCTGTACTAGACACTATATTTACATTAAAAAAAAAAAAAAAAAACATATATTTTAGCCTTTTGACGATACATATCTCAATACTTAATGTGTAATCTGAAATGGCTTAAAATATTGATTAATTTTTTTTTTTTTCAATTACAGAAATCAGACTACCAAATAGCCATTGTAATTTAATGTAGGAAGAACTAATACTCAGTGATAATCTAATTAAAAATAAGCAAGGCATGTTTTCCACACTGTTTTTCACTGAATGAACACAAAAAATTATATTTAATCCTTTGTATTTATTCTCCAATACAAACAATAATAAACTGCAATATTTACGTACATGTATTTTTACTAAAACATTTTAATAATGTAAAAAAAAAAAAAAAAAAAAAAAAAGCACTATGATTTGATGTCTGTGAACATTTCTGAATGATGCAAACAAATCACTGAATCATAGTTTGGAATCAATTTATTGAAGTGGACAGTCTGAACTGATTCACGCAAATGAATACAATTCACCACATCTAATGACATTTTTGCAACTGAAGTTTAAATCAGAGTAGCTATTAAAACATCTGTTTTTATGCTGTCATACATGCAACTCGAAAGACAAGGATCATGAAACTACTAGTGATACAAACTTTATGAAATTTACTGGCCAAATAAGCATATTAAAATCATTGTCATATTCATGACATTGCTTAATTTTATATAGCCATCAAAATCATTGCGAATACATTGCAAATATTGCCAACCCTTAGTATATTCTTGCATGTCCCTTTCATGTGTCTCAAATGTTAAATAAACACATGAAACCACTCAGCTCATTGATCTGTAATTTTATCAAGGTTTGTTATCTTATCCTTTTATAGTCTATTTGTGTCAATGTACCTGATATAATGGATTTTTTTTTTTTTTTTTCAAACATGGCTTGAATCTAAGTATGATCCTAAAAAGAGTGGTGGACACATCTGCTTGAAGAGGGGCCCTTTGATTGACCACACCATCATAGCAGTCTGCAGAAATTGTTCTCATTTTTAATTGAAAATTGAGACAGTGTCAAAATGAAAATATTGATTCATTCATGGGGCACGCATAGGCCTGGGCTGCCTAGATTTCTGGGATAAAGGGGAGAGCTGGAGGAGAGGTGGAAGATTGTGGGGAAAGCTCTTCCAAAGATGGATCCTTGCATGAGGATAAGTAGATTTTGGAGAAAGCAGAGTAACTGAGTTATGGATAACACTGAAGGCAGGAAATTAAAAGCACACTCAGACTGATATCTTCTGTTGTCTTCAAGTGCACCTGAGAAGGCTCCTACTTCCGAGTTGGGCAGTCTTTATTAAGTTTGATATCAGAAATATATATATATATATATATATATATATATATATATATATATATATATATATATAAATACCCAGAAAAAAAAAAAAACATATACAATGATCACTCTGACACAGCCTACACAGTGATAGTAACCTGCAAATGTTAGCTTAAGGAGCTATATTTCTACCTGATCTATCCCTTAAATAAATAAATGAATACATTTATTTATTTATTTATTTATTGTATAACCTAATGTATTCAGGTTGCCTCATTGCTTTAAAATAATATTTTTGACTTGAATAAAACCAGTTAATTTAGATGTTACCACATAAGTACAGTTTTTAGGTGCACTTTTTTTTTCTATGTATAAGATTTATTTGGACATGTCCCTTTCAACGTGGCAACTTGTCAATTCGGTTTTCAGTAGGAATTCCAAGTTTCTCACTGGTAATATGACATTGCTTGATTATTCATATGCACAGAACTTGAAATTATGATATTTCAACTCCACTTGAAAGCCACATCTCCGGATGGCAAAGCTGCCCTGCTAAAAAAAAAAAAAAAACACCCAGAAAAAACAAAACAAAACAGCCTATTGAGTTTCAACGTGCCCAAAACCCCTCTAAAATCAGCAAACAAACCAGCCTGACCAGGGTAGCTTTGCAACCAGTTAAAACCAGCCAACCTACACAGGCAGGTTTTAGCTGGGGGTTTTTTACAGAAGGGTGGCAAATGAAACAACAAGGCATGCAATTGTATTCTGTGATAAGTTAATTGCTCAGTTTGAGTGTATAATGAGATGTTTTTGTTTGTTTCACAGTGAGCCGAGCAAGTGCCTCAGTCTGAAAAGCCAAAGAATTCACATCTGAGGTAATGATATGAATGATACAGCAGCCCCTAAAATGAAGTTCTCTCTGTGTCTTCAGATATTTCACTGCTGTAATTATGCACCACTGCCTAATTAAAATCTGTAATTGATTTCATTTAGTTTTTAATTTAATCTAAAGAGAATCAGAAGATGAGGCTGTTCTTAGAAGAGGAAGAGGGTTCATGAAATGTGTTAGCAGTAAACAGGTGAGCAGATCTAAAAATATATCTGCAAACCAGTAAGCCATTCTGCTCTAAAATCAATGGAACAAGAAGCAATTAAAGCAGATGTCTAATGTAGCTATGAAGCAATGAGCCAATTTAATGCTGGAACTTACAAACATTAAATAATTATGTGTTTAGATGTGCAAGTACTCAATTAATACAATTAATCTATTGCCTTCTAATTAAAATCTTATAAAGATTAATGATGCTTTATAGTTAAAGAATAAAATGGTTTATTTCAAGCACAACCTAAAAAAATAGTCCTAGCCCAAGAACTCCAAAAAGATGGCGAGAGAATGTCCAGTATAATGCTTTATAAACTGAGTGTTTTAGGAACATCAGACTTGTTTTTTTAAGGCCTGTTAACTGCTATATCCATTGATTTGTACACCTTCTAAATCAAAAGCCCATTATAAAACAAGAGAGGCTTGGATAAAGTGAAATAATATGACTTTTTAAATCCTCACAAAGGATACAAAAAATCCTGTTAGCATGAAAATTCCTTAGTTTAATTTACAATCGATGATATATCAAGAGTTGGTCTAGACATAATATGTGCACAAGTATTATATTTTTTTATCACCCAGTGCAATCCCATAAATGTCCACTTTCAATCATTTACAATTTATAATTTTAAACAAATTTAATCTGGAAATAATTATATATACATTTTTATTAAACTTTTTTTTAGTAAGGTAATGATAATCCAGTGTGTTTATTGGAGAGATGCATTTCTCATTTTTCTGAGGTTTTGCAAGTAAAACAGCCATTATATAGATAAATAACTGGCACTGTCCAATCATGAATTTTGTCAGAAACATGCAGCAATATGTGTTTAATGGTCAACTGTCATTATCACAGTCATCGTGGAAACAGGGAGAGACATGGAAAACATGGGGGTTAAGGACAAAACTGTTGAGCTTTAGCTCTGTTTCTTTTGTCTACTTGCCCATTCAAACCCACTTTGATGAATGACTATGCCAATACAAACATTGAATAAATGACACATATTTCATAGAACTATGTATAGTGCAGATCCTTTTTTTTTTTTTTTTTTTTTTTTTTTTAAAATTAGATTTGTATGGTCAAGTTTTCACACAGTTTTCAAGTTTTTTCTCTCTCACACACACTAATTAAAACTCTCAATGGATGAAGTTAATGAGTATGCAATTCTTCTTATAGACCTGAGCAAATTAAAAGAGGCTATATCTGTATGTATGAAAGACCTCCCTTGTTTTGGGTATTTTTCTTGCAGCTGTTTTCCTTGTCTTGTCCCACTGGTCTCATCCATTGACGTACAGTTTTCAAAAGCAAAAGCATAAAATAAGAAATGAAGGCTTCAGATGAAACGCTTTTGGTGTCTAAATGGGAATATAATGGTTTCAGTTCTGGTGGCCTCTTCTGCAATAGAGATTATGTGATTGCCATGTGCACCATGACCATACTATCTTTATTTATTTATTTTATTTTTTTAAAAGGCAGCAAAAAAGCACGCTGGATTAGTGTGTGTGCGCATGTGTGTGTGGTCAGACACAGCCGTTCTCTTTGTTTTGCTGCTTATTACAGCAGATCATTATGCTGTCACACCATAGACACACACAAGAGAACAAGCCCATGTTTTGAAGTTGACAGGTTGAATGAAAATGTAAATGTATGTATTGATTTAACTTTTGTTCAGAGAGCTGTGGTGTATGTGTGTGTGTGTGTGTGTGTGTGTGTATACACGCAAGAAAGAGAGTGTAAAGACATTACAGGTTTGTGTCACATTAGTCCAAACAATTATTCCAACAATATGAGTGAAAAAATGATGTGAATTATGTAAATTATAACTTCATCCAAAGCTTACTGGCTCCGAGACCAGTTTAGCTGCATGAATGCATTTATCTGTGTGTGTTACACTATAGTTTGGTAATGAAAATTTGTTGCTGTCTCCTTAGGTTGAATTTTGGGTTGTGAGTTTCTTTATTGGATGCTTTGGATAAAATTACCCACTAAATCAATAAATGCAAATAAAAGTACATTTACAATTGTCCCCAGAGGTGAGCAGCTATGTCTCATAAAACCTCCCTTTGGGGACACCCTGTTTGGAAAACAATATAGTAAATAATGTTATTTTTAATTGCATCTTTTAAATGCAAAAGGTTTTCTTTTAGGTGTAGGGTTATGGCTTGTCAATAGTATAGTCCAAATACATTTTAAAAATGCTTTTATACAGTATAAAAACAGTAGATGTCTATGGTGTATCCTCATTTTGCTCGCTAAATAAATGTGTGTTTAAGTGTGTGTGGATCGGGTTTTGCCTATATTGTGGGGACCAAATATACCCACAAGGATAATAAAAAGCAGAAATCAACTTGTGAGGACCAGCCAGTGTTTCCCACGAGAAAAACTGCTTAATAAACATACCAAATAATGTCTTAATGAAAAAGCAAAAAGGTTTCTGTGGGGGTTACGTTTAGGTTGGGGTAAGTGTATGTGTGTGTTTGTGTGGTGTAATCAGTGTTATGCTTACTGGACACAAGTGAATTCACAAAAGCATACACAAATTCCGTTAACCCTCCATGAAAAATGGGGGGTTTCCCAAGAAGAGTGGAAAATTCAGAGAATGAGGAATTGATGTCTGTTTCCTGAACACATGCACCTGTTTGGCAGTTTTTGTGCAAATAATATTGTGTGTGTGTGTGTGTGTGTGTGTGTGTGTGTGTGTGTGTGTGTGTGTGTGTGTGTGTGTGTGTGTGTGTGTGTGTGTAAATGTACGTATGTATTGATTTAAAAATAAAAAATATATGTGTGTGTGTGTGTGTGTGTGTGTGTGTGTGCTGTATCACAGGTGATACTGTGTAAAGGCCTTCCACATTAACCCTTAATGCTGTTGACATTTATAGTCCCTGATGTCTAGTGGAGGTCATTGATGGCTTTCTCTTTAAATGCCACATTGTAAAAATGACACTTTCCTCCCTCTCCTCTGCCTTCCTATAACTGCCAACTATCTGATAAAAGCAGGATTATGACTGACCAACAAATCTCTGAATGCTTTGACCTTTCACCTGTCCATTTGCTTTTCACAACTTGTTTTAACTGCGCCTGTCTCGCACATAAATATCAGACCCGTTAGAATTATATCTGCACATTTTAGAGATGTTCAGAAGCCTTAATTAATAAGTCTAAAGCAACCATTTATGAAATCTCTCTCTTTATTGTCCTTTCCCCTGATTTACATGTGAGACCAATGTGTATGTTCAAGTCTAGTTCTGCAAAAACATCCATGTAACAAACTTCACAGCAGAAAGGAAGGAGAACACAGGGAAGCAGTTTTTCCAGGCACAGGTAAGACTTTTAATCGGCCACTTCAGTGCTTTTCAACTTCACAAACTCATTAGCTTCACAGACACGTAGTCACTTAGACACATTAGCTTTTACAGGCATGTAGTTACTTAAACACATCAGCTTATCAAATACAACAGAATGAACGCAACAGCTTCAGGAGCAGTGTGGCCTTCCTTGTGCCAGACTCTCTCTCTCTCTCTCTGCTGGTGACGTGGCTGCTTATATGCCGCTCTCCCCATGCCCACTGGAATTAGAGACAGGTGTTAAACATAATCTAGCTCAGGTGCAAGCACCCTTACCGCTTTCTCTCCAGACGGATGCTTGACCACACCCCCGCTGCCACACTCCACTTTCTTTTTTTTGTCTTTTTTTATGCCGTTTAGGAACAGTTTATCTGACGTAGATTATATTTTTACATATATCCATACATTTTAATTTCTTATGTTTATTCATGTTTGTAGATATGTACTGTATTCAGAGTGAATGTAGGATATGCTGTGATGCGAAACACACGAACAGTGTGCTGATCAGTTTACGTTTTATGCAGAAGTATTGCAGGAATGAGATACAAACTGCAAGCTATCGCAAATAATTTGGGATTGGTTGAATTTACATTAATTCTTGCAATCACTAGGTTGCAAAGTACTGGAGGGACTGTTTACCTGTGAGCAAAGCATGGTTTACTCAGGCCACTGGAAAGACTCCTTATACTGATGTTGTTAAACCCCCACTGTATTAGATGTATCTCTTTGGCTTAGCACAGGCTGTTTAGTGCTTAACAAGATTTATTAGGAGTCATTGTGGTATATGTGGAGATGATGAAAACCAATGAGAAAGAGAGAGCAAAAGAGAGAGAAATTATCTGCAGAACACTTGACTCTTTTGAACAGATCAAATTTAGACATGTGATCAGGGGACTTCTGCCACAACATTTTAAGGCCCCTGCACACTTCATATGGAATCGAAGAATGAACTGGTGTGATGTCATTGTCTATTTTCCTTTTCTTATATACGCTCCCCTCGTGTTCAGCCGTCTTCCAGCAAGGAGTTCTTCTGGGTTGAAAACGTCCTGGTTACTTGCGTAATCTCTGTTCCCTGATGGAGGGAACAAGACGTTGTGTCGATGTAGTGACACTAGGGGTCACTCTTGGGAGCCCGAAACACCTCTGGTCTTTGATAAAAGGCCAATGAAAATTGGCGAGTGGTATTTGCATACCACTCCCCCGGACATACGGGTATAAAAGGAGCTGATATGCAACCACTCATTCAGGTTTTGTGCTGAGGAGATAAGACAAGGTCCTGGCCATTTCAGCGGGTAGTTCAGCGTTGTGGCAGGAGGGACACAACGTCTCGTTCCCTCCATCAGGGAACGGAGGTTACGCTAGTAACCAAGACGTTCCCTATTGTTGTGTCGATGTAATGACACTAGGGGTCCCTATACAAAACGCCGCAACTTGCTGAACTGTGTTACGTGAACTGGCGGTGTGTGACGGGCAGACCACTGTGTGCCTCGTAGCCAGCACACCAGGCCGACACGTAACCTCCTCCAACGCTGTTATGAGTGTCGAATGGCCCTTTGGGGACAAGTCGACTGCCCAAAAGATAGAGACAGGCTAGCCCAGTCGTGGCCTCTTATCCTCTTTTTTTTCCTCTTCCCCCCAAAAAAAAGGAATTAACCAACTGGGGCCAACAGGTCTACATCGGGGGGGTGTCCCTCCCAAGGGGAAGACACCGCGGAGACCACAACCCGCCCAGAAAGGGGGGGGGTACTTTGAGTGGAAATACATCACATGGTCCTGCCAAACTTTATCGGAAGTATGTCATGTGGAGAAGTCCCATGGTAGGTCCTACCCTACGGGGGAGGAGTTCCTACAAACATGGTGACTGGGGCAGAGGGGCCTCTGCCCAAGGAAGACGCAGTTTACCAACAGGGAAACGAATTAGCGGAAGATATACGTCGCATGGGGTTACCTATGGGGAACCACCACATGCGGAGCACCTACCCCAGTACAGGGCTGAGTTAGCACATGTACTGAGCTGGCAGCGAGTTTCTCCATGAACTCGTCTGCCACAGGGCTCGGAGGAAATCATCCAGGGAACACAGTTTGTGAACACTACTGGGATTCAACAGCACACATCTTCAGCTCAGGGGAGGTGAAAGGTGCTATGCACAAGCCATACACCCGGCCAGCTGTCCTGGACTTACTTGCTTGTGCATGCCACTACACGGGATGAAACCGGTTCCACCCAGAGATTGTAGAACCTCGCAAAGGTGTTGGGTGTTGCTCAGCCCACTGATCTGCAAATGTCTGTAGAGAGGCACTACTGGTCAAGGCTCAGGAGGCTGCTACATCCCTGGTAGAGTGGACTCGTAGCCCTGCCGGAGGCGGTACGTCCTGGGCGTGATATGCCATTGTTATGGCGTCAATGAGCCAGTGGGCGATCCTCTGCTTGGAGACAGCGCTTCCTTTCCCCTGTCCACCAAAGCAGACAAAAAGCTGCTCAGAGACTCTAAAGCTCTGCATGCGATCCAAATAGATGCGTAAAGCGCGCACTGGACACAGCAACGTCTGGGCTGGGTCTGCCTCCTCCTGGGGCAGCGCTTGCAGGTTCACAACCTGGTCCCTAAAAGGGGTCATGGGAACATAGGGGGCAGTGGTGGCTCAGCGGTTAAGGCTCTGGGTTACTGATCAGAAGGTCGGGGGTTCAAGCCCCAGCACCGCCAAGATGCCACTGTTGGGCCCTTGAGCAAGGCCCTTGACCCTATCTGCTCCAGGGGCGCTGTATCATGGCTGACCCTGCACTCTGACCCCAGCCTAGCTGGGATATGTGAAAAAGAAGAATTTCACTGTATATGTGCAAATGTATAATGTGTGATAAATAAAGAAAATTAAAATTAGCGTTAAAATTAATTAATTAAATTGGGCACATAGCCCGGTCGGGGTCTAAGGATCATGTGAGGAGTAGCCCGGACTGAACTCCAGGCACGTTTTGCTGACAGAAAACGCTTGCATGTCTCCTACCCTCTTGATGGAAGTGAGCGCAGTCAGGAGGGCAGTCTTCAAAGAGAGTGCCTTAAGCTCAGCTGACTGTAAGTGCTCAAAGGGGGCTCTCTGTAGACCCTGAAGAACTACAGAGAGGTCCCATGAAGGATCAAGGCGTGGTCTGAAGGGATTTAACCTCCTGGCACCTCTCAGGAACCTGATGATCAGGTCATGCTTCCCTAAGGACTTACCGTCCACTGTGTCGTGGTGTGCTGCTATAGCGGCTACATACACCTGGAGGGGGACAGCGCCCTTCCAACCTCTCCTGCAGGAAGGAAAGCACTGATCTTACTGCACATCTCTGAGGGTCTTCGTGTCGTGAAGAACACCACTTAGCGAACAGACGCCACTTAAAGGCATACAGGTGCCTCGTAGAGGGGGCCCTAGCCTGAGTGATCGTGTCTACCACCGTGGGTGGTAGGTCGCTTAAGTCTTCCGTGTCCTGTCCAGAGGCCAGACATGGAGATTCCAGAGGTCTGGTCACGGGTGCCAGCTGATGCACTGTCCCTGAGAAGCGTGAGGTCCGAGAAACATGTCTGGGTGGGCCAGTAGGGTGCTACCAGGATGACCTGCTCCTCATCCTCCCTGACCTTGCACAGGGTCTGTGCAAGTAGGCTCACTGGGGGAAATGCATATTTGTGAAGTCCAGGGGGCCAGCTGTGTGCCAGCGCGTCTATACCGAGAGGTGCCTCGGTCAGGGTGTACCAGAGTGGGCAGTGGGAGGATTCTTGGGAGGTGAACAGGACTATCTGTGCCTGCCTGAATCGACTCCAAATCAGCTGGACCACCTGAGGGTGGAGTCTCCACTCTCCCCTGAGGGTAACCTGCCGTGACAGCGCGTCCACTGCAGTGTTGAGGTCGCTCGGGATGTGAGTGGCTCGCAGCGACTTGAGGTGTTGCTGACTCCAGAGGAGGAGACGGCGGGCGAGTTAGAGACATGGAAGTACGTGTCCTTCAGGTCTACTGCCGCGAACCAATCTTGATGCCGGACGCTCGCTAGAATGCGTTTTTGTGTCAGCATCTTGAACGGGAGTCTGTGTAAAGCCCGGTTCAGTACTCACAGGTCCAAGATTGGCCGCAACCCACTGCCTTTTTTCGGTACAATGAACTAGGGGCTGTAAAACCCCATCTTCATGTTGGCCGGAGGGACAGGCTCTATCACATCCTTCCGTAGGAGGGTAGCGATCTCCGCATGCAAGGTAGCAGCATTCTTGCCCTTCATCAAGGTGAAGTGGATGCCGCTGAACCTGGGTGGATGCCTGGTGAACTGAATCACGTAGCCGAGTCGGATGGTCCGGATCAGCCATCGCGACGGATTGGAAAGCGCAAGCCACGCGTCCAAGCTCCCGGCGAGGGTGACCAAGGGGACAATCTCGTTGGACGAACCGGCGGGTGGGGCCTCACAGTGGGGTGGAGCCTGAGGTGCCACGCCATGTTGTGGCCTTGCTGAGTTCAGGGACATTGAAGTCGGAGGCAGCTTGTCCAGTGGCACTGTAGGCTTTGGCCGTCAGGGATGACGTAAACCTACAGGCCTTGGATGGGAGCTTTGGGCGCCGCGCTAAGTGGCGGCGCTCTGTGGGCATAGGTGCACTGCGAGCGCCTTATCCACCGGGGGAATCGCCGAATAGCCCCTGGCCGCCCCACCATCGAGGGTAGTGAGGGTGGGGTAGCTGAAAGATCGGGACCTGGCAGTAAAAGGTGCCTCTCACGACCTTGTCAGCTCCTCGGCACTTCCGGGAAGAAAGGAACTAGGGTGGGGCATGGCTGTGAGCGGCGCCGCGAACCCAGGAACCAATCGCAATGAGTACATGATCCATCCACGAACGCTGTCTCCGCATGAGTCACGCCCAGACACGAAAGACAGCGATCGTGACCATCAGAAGTCGAGAGATAATGACCTCAACCAGGAATAACACACAAATGGAAAGACATCTTTAAAAAGATGCATCTTTAAAAAGACGTTCCATGTATGCCGCTCTTTTAGAGAAATATACTCTTTTAGAGAAATATACTCTCTTATTTCTACCGAAGCGCCCAGGGGCATTCTCTGCAGTGCACCAGTGCAGAGGAGGGAGAAGCCACTGAAATGTGCCATCAGATCCAGCAGAGGTGAATGAACAGTCAGCTCAGTGAACATCGACCGTTCGGCTCCGAAGAGAAAATCTGAATGAGTGGTTGCATACCAGCTCCTTTTATACCCGTATGTCCAGGGAAGTGGTATGCAAATACCACTTGCCAATTTTCATTGGCCTTTTATCAAAGACCAGAGGTGTTTCGGGCTCCCAAGAGTGACCCCTAGTGTCACTACATCGACACAACTTCGAGTGAGTGACAGATAGGGAACAGAAACAGATCACCTCCTCTCAGCGCACTGTGGAAACCATGGCCTCGAGGATCGCTGAGCTTACAATCCAGTTTCAACAACTTCGTGTCTCTTTCAAAGCCGGTCCCGCTGCTGAAGCCTCACCATCAGCAACAGCGACTTCACTCACGTTCAATGCTTCGAACCCCACCTTAACCCCCATCTGTGTATTCTGGTGAGCCTAAGAACTGTTGCTCTTTTCTCTCACAATGTTCTCTTCTTTTTGCTCACCAGACCTCTTCATTTCCTTCAGATAAGACCAAGGTTGCTTATATAAATCGACTTCTGAACCCTCACTGCCTCATCGTGCTGGAACGAGCGTACACAGTGGGACCTTTTTCTGCATAGGCTCTCAATTACATCAAGGATGAGATTTATGCTCTCGATCTTCTGCCGCGGTTGGATGATCTTGTGGATCTCGCCATCAGGATGGAGAATCACCTTTAATCTCGTCATCGACTTCATCACCAGCTGTCAGCTCCCTTACCTGGTGAGTCTGCATTTCCTGCCGCATCTGGTATGTCCTCCTTTCCGAAACCCGCATCAGAGTTTGAGCCCTTGCAGATAGGAACTCGGGAGGAGAAGCAGCAATGCCTGACTCAGGATCTGTGTTTGTACTGTGGTCGTGAGGGCCATTTCACCGCCACCTGTCCAGTAAAAGCCAGAGCTCACCAGCAGAAAGGAGGTTACTGGTGAGTGGAACTTCCCTGCACAAATCCTCCTTGTCTCGTACTCTCCTTCCAGCCAGGCTGCAGTGGGACAATACTATTCATCAGTGTTTTGCGTTGGTTGACTCTGGAGCTGAAGGTAATTTTTTGGACATTGAACTTGATGCCAGATGGAATATTCCCGCCATTCATCTGGATGATCACCTCTCCACTTCCACACAAAGCGGCAAGTCCCTTGCTAAGATTTCTCAGTCTACTCTCCCGGTCAAGTGTATCATCTCTGGTAACCATGTCGAAGAAATTTCCTTCTACCTGATCAAGTCTCCATCTTCTCTGTTGGTTCTTGGGCACCCGTGGCTGATAATGAACAACCCTCATATTAGCTGGACTGATATTTCTGTGTTATCTTGGAGCCCTTTTTGTCTTGCCTATTGTCTTGGTCCTGCTTTTTTCTATCTTGTTCTGTGTTATAGGATGATCTGGTCGATTTGTTGGGGGTGCCGGTGACATACCATGATCTGAGGGCAGTGTTCAGTAGGTCTGGGGCCGCATCTCTTCCTCCGCATCACCCGTTTGATTGTGCCATCGAACTGACACCTGGTTTTTCTCTGCCTCTGTAGACTCTAAACGCTCTCAGGTCAGGAGAGGGAGGCCATGGACAGGTCTATTAACGTGTCTCTAGCGGCTGGGCTCATTCATCCCTCCTCATTCCCGACGGGTGTGGGGTTCTTCTTCGTGGGGAAGAATGATGGTTCTCTTCGCCCCTGTATAGATTATTGGATGCTGAATGTCATCATGGTAAAGAATCGTTTTCCTTTACCGTTGATGTTGTCAGCCTTCAAACTCTTGCAGGGTGCAAGCATCTTCATGAAGTTGGACCTCCGCAACGCTTATCATCTTGTGTGGATCAGGGAGGGCGGTGAGTGGAAGACAGCCTTTAACCCACCCACTGGCCATTTCGAGTACTTGGTCATGCCCTTCAGGTTGGCCAATGCCCTGGCTGTCTTCCAGACACTCGTCAATGAAGTGCTGCGTGAATGGCGGAGAAGTGTGCCTTTCATGCGCAATCAGTTCTGTTCTTGGGGTTCATAGTCTCATCTGAGGGGATCCAGGTGGACCCAGCCAAGGTGAGTGCCATCTCTGATTGGCCAATCCCGGATTCATGCAAGGCCCTGCAGTGTTTTATAGGGTTCAACAAATTTCTATTACCGCTTTGTCCTCAATTGTAGCATTCTGGCCGCACCTCTGATGGATCTGACCTCCACTAAGACTGAGTTTTGTTGGTCATCACATGTGCAGTCTATGTTTCAAAGAGTAAATGAATGCCCTGTTTCAGCACCCTTACTTATAATACTGACCCATCCTGTCAGATTATGGTGGACATCGATGCATCGGAGTTAGGGGTAGGCGCTGTGCTCTCTCAATGATCTGCCTCGGATGGGAAAATGCACCACTGTGCTTTTTATTCCCATTGTCTTTTGCCTGCTAAACGGAACTGCGAAATTTGTAATATGGAGTTGCTGGCTGTCAGATTGGCCTTGGGGGAATGGCACCACTGGTTGAGGGTACAGAAGTATCTTTTCTAGTCTGGAATGACCTTAAGAATCTTGAATATTTCCATGCTGCCAAACACCTAAATTCTTGACAAGCTCGCTGGGCACTCTTTTTTGGCTGGTTTAATTTCCAGATTTCTTATTGCCCTGGTTCCAAAAATATTAAACCCGACACTCTTTCTCGCATTTTTGAAATTCCTGACTCCTCGGACTCCCTGGACACCATCGTGCGACTCGACAGAGTTGTTTGTGGTGCTGTCCTGGGAGGTCGAGTCCAAAGTCCGCTCTGCAGACTTTGTAACACCACCTGCGATGTGCCCAGAGAACTAGTTGTTTTTTCCCGGTCAGTCCTCCAATGGGGCCATTGCTCCAATGTTGCTTGCCATCCTGGGATTGCTCATACCCTGGCTTTGGTTAGACAGAGGTTCTGGTGGCCATACTTTTGCCAGTCCCTTCAAGACCCTGGTCCCACATTGCCATGGACTTTGTCACGGGGTTGCCTCCATTCCATGGCAACACAGTTGTTTTTACTGTGGTGGAGCAGCTGCTGTCATTAATTATGTCTTCCACATTCATGGCCTCCTCGTTGACGTGGTTTCTGACAGGAGGTCCCAATTTGTGTCTAAATTTTGGGCAGAGTTCTGTCAACAGCTGCGGGCTACTGTTAGTCTTTCTTCTGGCTTTCTTTCCAAGACTAACGGGCAGGCCGAGCTGGCCAATCAGGATCTGGATAGGGCTCTGCATTGTGTGGCCTCTAAAAATCTTCTTGGAGCCAGCACCTTACTTGGGTCGAGTACGCCCATAACTCCCTGCCAGTGTCTTCTGTGTTCATGTCACCCTTCCAGTCTTCCCTCGGTTACCAACCTCCGCTTTTTCCGTCCCAAGAACCCAATATTCTAGTACTTTCTGCTCACACTTTCATCCAGAGTTGCCGTCACACCTGGAGGAGGGCCAGACAAGTGCTTCTCTAGGCTTGGGTGCGTACCAAGAAGTCAGTGGACTGGCGCCGGTCTTTGCCCCCAGCTTACATGTGTGGGCAGAAGATTTCGATGTCCACTAAGGAAATTCCGCTCTGACTGCACTCCCATAAGATGGGGCCAAAATTTATTGGCCCCTTTCCTATTGTTAAAGTGCTCAGTCCTGTGGTGGTTCACCTTAAATTGCCCCCCTCCCCCAATTTCGCAGTGTCCACCCTGTTTTCCACATTTCCAAGATTAAACCAGTCTTCCACTCCAAACTAAACCTGCCCTCCCCTGTACTCCCCTTCCCGATTTTATCAAAGGGACCCCGGCTTACTCCATCGGGCGTTTCCTGGACGTCAGGTGGAGGGGTCGTGCATTACAGTATTTAGTCGACTGTGAGAGTTACGGTCCAGAGGAGAGATGTTTGGTCCTGGATCTGGACATTCTGGATTGCGCCCTCATTGACACATTTCACAGTCATCGGGGTGACTCCTCTGGGGACTCCTCTCACTCCCTCATGTGTTTACAGGTTCCACATGAGGACACGAGTGGCGTCACCTAGCAATGCTGTTTTTCGACACTCGTTCTGATGATCGGTGGCACCTGAGTCTTTCCATTTTCCTATATAAGCTCCCTCGTGTTCTGTCCTGTGCCAGATTGTTTTATGTAGTCAGTCAATTCAATCTTGCTTCTGTCGGTCTTTTTGTTTGATTTGCTCTTCTTTCGGTTATTTCCAGCCATATTGCATTATTGGACTTTACTCATCAGATGTCCCCATTCACCTTCTCTCCACCATTATTACTCTGCCCGGGTAACCCAAGTTGCCACACCACGCTAAAGTCTGTTCTGGATACTTACCTCCTACCTGGATTTACTCTGTTGTGCACTTTACATTATTTCTCTGCCAAATTTTCCTTGAACTGTTTAATTAACTTTCATCACTCTTCCTCTGCGTTTGAGTCCATCTGTTCTCACCTGACACTTTTTGTCTGTATTCTACCCATTAACACTCTTTTATGCATCAGTCTTTGCAGTAGTAACAGTGTCATAATTAATTACAATAACAGAGTTTAATTGGTACATATTATGGCTGAGTATAGTGTGATAGCACATTAGCGCCATGAATGCAGGATGTAAACATGACAAATTATACATTATCAGAATCAGAATGAGCTTTATTGCCAAGTATACTTACACATACAAGGAATTTGTCTTGGTGACAGGAGATTCCAGTGCCCAACAATACAAAAACAGCAACAAGACTTTTAAAAAATAATTAAAATTGAATAAAAAATAGATAAATATTGAAAAGAAAAAAGTATATATAGAATACACAATAGACTATATATATATATATATATATATATATATATATATATATATATATATATGGGGCAACCAATAATCCTCTCTGCAGTCCGAACTGTTCTATGTAGTCTTCTGATGTCTGATTTTGTAACTGAATAAAACCAGTTATTGTAGTGCAGAGGACAGACTCAATGACTGCTGAGTAGAACTGTACCAGCAGCACCTGTGGCAGGTTGAACTTCCTCAACTGACGAAGGAAGTACAACCTCTGCTGGGCCTTTTTCTCAATGGAGTCAATGTGGGTCTCCCACTTCAGGTCCTGTGAGATGGTAGTGCACAGGAACCTGAATGACTCCACTGCTGCCACAGTGCTGTTTAGAATGGTGAGGGGGGTCAGTGTTGGGGTGTTCCTCCTAAAGTCCACTATCATCTCCACTGTTTTGAGCATGTTCAGCCCCAGGATGATTTGAATGTACTAGACAGCCAGCTGTTTAACCTCCCTTCTGTATGAAGACTCATTGTCATCTCGGATGAGGCCGATGACAGTGGTGTCGTCTGCAAACTTCAGGAGCTTGATAGAGGGGTCCTTGACGATGCACTTGTTGGTGTAGAGGGAGAAGAGTAGTGGGGAAAGCACACATCCCTGGTGGGCACCAGTGCTGTTCGTACATGTGCTGGAAGTGAATTTCCCCTGTCTCACTAGCTGCTGCCTGTCTGTCAGAAAGCTGGTGATCCACTGACAGATAGACATGGGAACAGAGAGTTGGTATAATTTAGTCCGGAGAATAGCTGGGATGATGGTGTTTAAAGCTGAACTGAAGTCCACAAAAAGGATCTTTGCACATGTCCCTGGTCTGTCCAGATGATGCAGGATATGATGCAATCCCATGTTGACTGCATCATCCACAGACCTGTTTGCTTGATAAGCAAATTGAAGGGGATCTAGAAAGGGTCCAGTGATGTCCTTCAGATGGGCCAACACCAGTCTCTCAAATGACTTCATGACCACTGATGTCAGAGCGACGTATATGTAGTCATTAAATCCTGTGATTTTTTTTTTTTTTTGGGGGGGGAGGGGGGGAGGGGCAGGAATAATGGTGGAGCAGTGAAGTAGCAGGGAACTTCACACAGCTCCAGTGATCTATTGAAAATCTGTGTGAAGATGGGGGCCAACTGGTCAGCACAGGATTTTAGACAAGTGGGTGAAACACCATTTGGGACCTTTGCTTTCCATGTCTATTGTTTCCAGAAGAAGCAGCACACCTCCTCTTCACAGATCTTAAGTGCAGGTTGAGTAGCAGGAGGGGGGAGGTGGGGAGTTGCAGGAGGTGTTGATGCTTGTGTGAAGTGAAGGTCAGAGTGGGTGTGGGGTGTGAGATTGGGCCTTTCAAATCTACAGTAAAACACATTCAAGTCGTCAGCCAGTTGTTGGTTCCCTACAGTGTTGGGGAATGGTATCTTGGAGTTAGTAAAGTCTTTTAGGACTCTCCACACTGATGCAGGGTCATCAGCTAAAAGCTTGTTTTTCAGCTTATCAGAGTAGCTTCTTTTAGCCACTCTGATCTCCTTATTCAGTGTGTTCCTGGCCTGACTGTGGAAGATTTTATCCCCACTTCTGTAAGCATCCTCTTTGGCCTGACGAAGCTTCCTGAGTTTTGCTGTAAACCATGGTTTGTCATTGTTGTATGTTAAATAAGACCTAGAAGGAATGCACATATCCTCACAGAAACTGATATATGATGTCACAGTATCTGTGAGCTCATCCAGATTGGTGTCTGCAGCCTCAAATACACTCCAATCAGTGCAGTCAAAGCAGGCTTGTAGTTCCAGCTCTGCTTCACTGGTCCATCCCTTTACAGTCTTTACTACAGGTTTAGATGATTTTAGTTTCTGCCTGTAGTTTGGAAGAAGATGAACCAGACAGTGATCAGAGAGTCCCAAAGCTGCTCTAGGGACAGAGCGATATGCATCCTTGCATGTATTTCTATCTCTGGTGGGGCATGCAATGTGCTGTCTGAATTTTGGCAGTTCACAGGTGAGGTTAGCTTTATTAAAATCTCCAAGAATAATAATAAGTGAGTCCGGGTATTGATGTTCCATGTCTGTGATCTGATCAGCCAGCTGTTGCAACGCTGCATTCACGCACGCATGTGGAGGAATATAAACACACACCAGAATAAATTAGGAAAACTCCCATGGTGAGTAGAAAGGTTTTTAGTTGATAAAGATCACTTCCAAATTAGGACAGTACATCTTCTTTAATGCTGTTACATCTGTACACCAAGTTTCATTGATGTAAAAGCATGTTCCACCACCTCTCATTTTCCCCGTTAACTCTGAATATGCTCTGAACAGCTGAAAGCCCAGCAGATATAATGCGCTGTCCAGAATGTCTTCACTCAGCCAGGTTTCTGTGAAGCACAAGGCAGCAAAGTTTGAAAAGTCCTTGTTTGTATGGGTGAGGAGATGTAGTTCGTCCATTTTGTTAGGAAGAGAGCGGAGATTCGCTAGATGAATATTTGGCAGCGCTGTTCGAAAGCTGAGCTGACCAGCGCGCCAACTCGCTTCCCTTGCTTGCATCTCATAGCACGCTTAAACAACACAGCTGTGCCTCTAACTAAAATGTCCAGGAAAATGTATAGCCCAAAACTGGGAAAAGATTGTCTGGTATGTGCTGCTGAATTTTCAGCAGTTCATTCCTGGTAAAACTGATTGGAAAAAATTACTAAACACAGCCCAAAAAAATCAATATCCACTTGGCTAGAAGCTAAGTTAGAATGGGCATAACTTTTTGCTGCTGTTGTCATTGTGTTGTTTCCTTGTGAAGACTTACAGCTACATCAGAGCATTGAAGTTAATGTTTGTGTGTTGCATGTGATGCACAGTAGGTGTGTTTAGGTAGCATTAGTGTGGATGGATGAATGCATGGATGGGTGAGTTGTCTTTGTCACTCACGGTGTGAGGTGTTATGCATCATTAAAACCACCTTCACATGTATTGAGAAGTGTTCCTATCAGTCAATGCACCGCTCAAACATATGAGGTTTTCAACTTTCCCGTATAACTGAAATGCATGACATACACTCATAATCATGTCTCCATGCATTTCATACATACTATTTTTAATTTCTTCATGTTGTTTTCATTTCTGCATCAGTCACTAAAACTGGGTTTAATATGTGCTGTGCTAAAAAATCTGGATATTATGTCATGCCATCCTTTACAAATAACAGTGCAGATCCAGTGCAATATTTCTAGAACTCAAGGGATATCACCAGTAGCATCTGTCCATATGACAGAGCTCAGTGTCTTTTAAAGTGTCTGTTTCCACCTGTCCAGAGACTAATCTGTTTATTTCCACATGATAAATCTGATATCTCTTAGTCACTCGCAGCTATATGGTATCAGTCTGGCCATCACTGGATGGTCCTATAGGAAATCATTGGCTCGCTGTAATGACCTTCAAATGGTGTCTGTGGAAAATGAATGATCCATCAGTGTGTGTTAATTAAAAACAACCCCAACGGCAAATAACTCTAATTGCCCAAGTTATGTGAAGGAGTGTTTCTTTAAATGTGCATGATTGTTCCTTGGATTACAGCAGTTGGTCCCTAAATAACAACCCCTTGGGTTCTATGAAAAGGTCTATCCCGCAGATGCACACACACACACACACACAAACACATGTTGGTGTGGCTATCCTTATGAGGGCTCTCCATAGACATAATGATTTTTATACTGTACGAACTATAGATTCTATCCCCTAACCCTAACTGTCACCAAAAACTTTCTGCATTTTTACATTTTCAAAAAAACATCATTTAGTATGTTTTTTAAGCAATCTGAATTATGGGGACTCTAGAAATATCTTCATAAACCACATTTATAGCATAATACTATAACAGTTCAAGGTTGGGCCAGGAGGAGGTGGGAACCGGCTGAACAGTAAACATAACATTTTTCATGTCAAACTCAACATAAAACAAACACACGTGGCCGTTTGCATCTCTCTCTCTCTCTCTCGAACTGGCACCTCTGGCTCATCTTTATCTCCCTCCCGGCTGATTAGCCCGATTCAGGGCCGGCCGTGTGTCCTCACTGCCCTACTCCTTGTCACACTACTCCATCACCGACTCAGGCCAGGGAAACCCCCGGCATGACAAACTCCAATCCCTTCATGGAAGGGGGGCATTGCCCTTCCGGCCGTGCCTGCCGGCAGGTCTTCCCTGCCTTTCATGAGCCCTGGGAGAGACAAGGGGAGTAAAGGGGAGAGGGAAAGAGTGAGGCGGACCGACAGAGCGAGAGAGAAGTGAGAGAGAGAAAAACTTGCTGGCCGGTTCTAATTTCCCCCTCCCAGCAGATTAGCCCAATTCAGGGCCATCCGTGTGTCCTCATGGCCCAGCCCCGCCCTCCTCCTCATCACAAATACTCTTGTAATTACCAGTTTGTAACCTACAAAAATGTCCTTGTAAACCACCCAAACCCGCCCCCCCCCCCCACATACACGTGCATTAGTATGCAGCTGGCATCACTTGAGGTATCCCTCTCTCAGACGCACGCACACAAATTGAGGCTGGTGGCAGTTTATCTGCTCAATACTGTCTGGGTCCTCCAGTCATTCTCCACTTATTGGCTATTTGTTCTCCATGAGGTGGATCTGACACTGTATCTCTATATAGGCCTGCACCAAACCTGAAACTCCCTATACACCCTAAGAGATTCCACACGAATACACACAGGAATAGACATAGCCCACATACACACACATTAAAACTTTATAAAAAATAAATCACCCTAATTAAGTGCTTTCACTATGTAACAGTGACCTATGACTGTAATTGATTTGTAACATTTAGTTGCTTTCTCTCATTCTCTTTGGTTTAGTTAAATTGAGTGTTTAAAGTCAACATGAAACGACATTCGCAACCTATTGTACTTTCGAAATGTGACATATCTCTGAGTGAAACAGGATATTCAACAAGATACAAATGTAGCGTGGGACTTGATTTTATGCAGCAGGCGGGGGTCACAATAAGATCATATCGGTCAAATATTCAGGTGGTACCTTACCACATCTTCTACAGTTTTAGCAATAAATGTTTTGACAATTAATAATAATTAAAAAAATGATATCCTTAATTAAAATGAGAACTTTCCTGAACCATGACTTATAAAAAATATATTTATTTGTATTTCTTTGAATATTTATCTTCTTTATCTTATTTATGTACAGTACTGTATATGTTTGTGTTTGTTTATTTGTAATTGTATTTTTTTTTTTTTACATTTTACATTTAACTTTTTAAATTGTATTTATTTATTTTTTTCCCTTCATCTGTACTTCTTGTCTTTATGACTCAGTGATTGTATTCATACATTGTTTGACCAGTGTAACTTTGTACATCTTATTGAACATTTCTATTGAATATTCTGTTTAAATAATAATAATAATAATAATAATAATAATAATATAGCACAATGTGTGGACTTTTCAGACAGTCCCTTACCACACCCTGTTTTGTGTTATTTCCATGTAGCATTGTGGAATACACAATTGAATCAGGAACAATGTTACAATTTAAAACTATTGACTATAGACAAAATTACACTATATTTGGAAGTTAATGCTAAATATTTAAATATAAACTAATACTGTATGTAAATTATTTGAAAGTTTAGGGAGACTGACTTGATTATGTAATTTGCATTGCACCACTGGAGTGAGCCATCACTACTAAGCTGTTTTGGTGCAATTCCCGTTTTGTGGAAACAATGACTTCATGGATTGGTGGATCTCTCTTCAGGATTATGGGTAGTGTAGTAGCGTAAAATAAACAGCTAATGGACATTCTTATATCTAACAAGTAGCTCTCCAGATTATTATATCTCATTATTTGGCTCTCAGTCACTATGAGGTTGGAAACCTCTGCTGTCATACCTGTCAGAAAAATACAAATTTACCAGTCAAGTACATACAAGCATACCAGTCACATTTAGCATCTTTCTGCAAACTGCAAGTCATGTGAATCAACAATACCTTACAAAAGTGACCTTTCCTCTAGTAACCCCTGCCCTATGAATTTGAGTTTATTGTGACTATCCTCACTTGTATTTAGTGCATCTATGTGTTTGCTTTAGGAAACACTTGAGCTGTGTTTACTCTTAACACAAAAGCAGGAACGGTGACTGAATAATGCACCCTAAACTAAATGCAATTACAGACAAACTGTTAGCTCTTAAAACACACTCAGGTATACAATACAAGCATGGAAAGATAATACAGAATATTGACTGCAATGAGATTTTTTTGAGAATTGGAGTAGATTTGAAGCATCATTAAACCAGTGTGTCAGAATGTAAGATCGCATCATGCCCACCACACCAAATTTTGTTTGATGACTAAATTGCTATGGACTTTAATGCTTGAAGGAATGCAACTGGATAAGACTGAAAAAGTGTTGGCCATTGAATCAAATAATGAGCATGTACATATTACCTTCTACCTAACAGTTGGTTAGATGGTCTCCCAGCCTGGAGGAGCTGGTCAGGGTGGTCTAGTTTGCTGGTTTTAGAGGGGTTTTGGTCAATTTTCAGATTAGGGCTGCACAATTAATCGAGTAAGTAATTGAGATAATAATTACAGCTGCCACTATTAACAAACTGTGAAAAGTGACTATTAGAAAACTTTCAATTTTCTATTTAACCTGTGTTCCCTGTTTGTCACTCACTCAACATTGTGTCAATGTAGTGACACAGGGGGTTCGCTCTTGAGAGCCCCAATCACCTTTGCTTTATTCAGAAAAGGCCAATGAAAACTGGCGAGTGGAATTTGCATGCCACTCTCCGCCCCGGACATACGGGTATAAAAGGAGATGGCATGCACCACTCATTCAGACTTGTTCTTTGGAGCCGAGCGCATGTGTGTTCCTCCCGTCACCTTACCTTCTGCTGCTGGAATTTACGGCACATATCAGCGGTCACCCTCGCACGATTGAGTGTTGTGCTTCCCCTGGGCGCTTTGGCGGCTGAGTCCACAGGTGTTAAAAGAGTATATTTCAAAAGAGTTCAAAATATTTTCTCTAAAAGAGCTCGCACAAATGAATGTCGTCTTTTTAATGATGTCCTTTCACCTTTTTGCTACTGGATGTGGCCGTTATCTCTCCCCACCGGATGGCCACGAAATCTGTCTTGAGTGCTTGGGTCGCCAGCACTCCGAGGCAGCTTTCATGGAGGGGTCATGTTCTCACTGCGAGAACATGCCCATGAGAATGTTGCGGTCGAGGCTTTCTTCCTTCTTCGTGAAGCAGAGAGCCACCACGGCTGCTTCCCGACCCGGTCCGTCCTGGGTTGAAACTCAGGCGGCTTCGTTGCAAGTGCCACGGGCGATCTGGATGTGGATATGGGAGCGTTCCCACCAGCTCAGTCCCCACAGACCTCCCAGACCCCAGCACGCTCGTTCTGCCCAGTAGAGTTCATGAGCGAGGTAGGCGGTCCACCTCAGGACGGATTTAATATCTCTTTCTGGGCTCACGACGAGGATGAGTTATCGGTCGCAGCATCGGAGGGTGGGCTTCTGCTTTCGGAAGTGGACAAATCTTCCGAGTTCCCGCTCTCGGGTGGTAGAGCTCAGGATGAGGTTGACGCTGAGTTGGCAGCCGTGCTTGCCCGGGCAGCCACGAACATCGGGCTTGAGTGGAACCCTCCGCCCTGCCCTGAGCATTCGCGGCTGGATGATTGGTTTCTGGGCTCGGAGCGCGACTCATGGCTGCGCCCCACCCCGATGCCCTTCGTACCGGAATTGGTGTTCTTCCCATGGGGAAGATCCACGTAGATGTGCAGTCGGGTCTGTGTTGTCCTTCCTACAGGAGGGGCTGGAGAGACGGCTGTCTCTCTCTCTACCCTGAAGGTGTACGTGACTGCTATAGCAGTATATCATGATACACTGAATGGGAAACCCTTTCGGCAGCACGACCTGATCACCGGGTTCCTCAAAGGTGTGAGGAGATGGAATCCCCCAAGACTGTGCCTGATTCCCTCTTGGGATCTCTCTGTGGTCCTACCTGCCTTGCAGAGAGCCCCCTTTGAGCCCCTGGAGCAGGCCGAGCTCAGCACATTGTCGCTGAAGACGGCCCTCCTCATGGTGCTCACTTCTATCAAGAGGGTTGGGGACCTGCAGGCGCACTCTGTCACCAGCGAATGCCTGGAGTTCGGGCCGGCACACTCTCACGTGATCTTGAGACCCCGGCCTGGTTACGTGCCCAAAGTTCCCACCACTCCCTTCAGGGATCAGGTGGTGAACCTGCAAGTGCTCCCTTCAGAGGAGGAAGATGTGTCCAGTTCGCTCCCTGCGCACCTATCTGGACCACACACAGAGCTTTAGACGCTCGGAACAGCTCTTTGTCTGCTTTGGAGGGCAGCAGAAGGGGAAAGCTGTCTCCAAACAGAGGTTGTCCCATTGGATTGTGGATGTCATTTCTCTGGCTTACCAATCACAAGAACTGCCGTGCCCTTTGGGAGTCCGGGCACACTCCACCAGAGGTGTTGCGTACTCCTGGGCACTGGCGAGTGGCACCTCTCTAGCAGACATGTGCAGAGCAGCAGGTTGGGCCACACCCAATACCTTTGCGAGGTTCTACAACCTGCACATAGAACCGGTTTCGACCCGAGTGTTACGAGGTAACAACAGGTAGGCCGGCAGCTGGTCAGGTTTATCGCTTGCATTGCGCCTTTCCACTTTTAAGGTGATAATGTGTGCTATCTTGTCCACAACAGTTCCCCGCAACTGGTGCACACTGGACACCTCTTTAAGTCTTTAAGCACTATTCAGTGGCAAACTCGCCAGAGGAGTAATGCCACCAAGCCCAGTACTCATGGTATGCCCCTTTTCAGGTGAGCCCGTGTACTTGGGCTCAGTGCTCCATAAGTGGTGATTCCCCCTCGGTAATCCCGTATGATGTGTTTCCACTGCCCGGTTTCCCCTCTGGTGAACCCTGTGTTTCCCCTCATCAGAGCTCTTCTCTGCCTCGGCCACCGTTGCTGTGTACCCTCTCCGTAGATAGGGTCCTCCCCAGTGGCATCATTTCATATGTGTACTTCCCTGTCGGTAAGTCCATGTGAGGCATTCTCCACATGTTAACCTCCCTCTGGTAGGATGTGGTCTCCATAGTGCTCTAACTCATGGAGAGGAAAGAGCACTTCCCCAGCGTTATCCTAGCAGGTGCTCAGCGGGAAATTGCTTAATACAAAAATCAGGAAAGGCCATCGCCAGTAGCTTCTTCAGGTAAGTGCCTCCTCCCACCCTTATCGGGACCAGGGAGATGCCTTACCTAACTCGCTGGAAGGTCACAACGTGGTCGAGTGCTTGCTGTGCGCTTTCTTATAGGAACCACTAGTGTCACTACATCGACACGTATTGTATACAGTTGACCATTTAGTTACTATCTTTATTTTTAACTGATGTAAAAACAGCTATTAAGTAATTCAGAAAAGCTTGTTTTATGTTGACTACATAATGAATATGACAAGCAGCTCATTCGCCCAAAATGAAGATTGTATTTTAAATTGTGTTAATCAAAATTAATCGCAATTCCTATATGAAGGGAAATTAGAAATTTGTCATAATCGTGCAGCCCTATTTCAGTTTGGCCAGGATAAGGAGATCAGTGAGTTAAAACCAGCTAAGACCAGTAAAACCAATTCAGGTTGGTTAAGGTTGTTATTTCCACTGTTTTTTCTGCTTAGCCATTTAAAAAACGATCCAATCTAAACAAAAAATAAATAAAAATACAAAAAAATCAGCCAAACATTTTGCACTGTCGGGTTTGATGACTTGTCTTTGTAGGGAAGGGTACTGGAAAAAAAAGTGTGTTTGCCAAGTTAGAAAAATCATGGAACTTAGCAAAACGTCTGAAATTGCAAATGAACTCTATGTTCTTTCTAAAAACTTTACAATGGAAAAGCAGTGAGTACTGAAAATAGGGTTAAAAGTTCTACTGTGCTCAGAAGTTCAGTTTAGTATCTCAATCAATGAGATAAACATTAGACGTAAGTTTTTTCCTGATTTATTTTCAGCCTCAGTTTCCATCTTTTGCGCAACTTGGATACAGTGTGCTTTAGCAATGACGTCCATCAAGTTGCTCTATAAAAAGGACTTTCGTAGCACAGCAAAGAACACTCTAAGGCCCACGCATTCATGCCAGCATCTGATTCTTGTGTGGTACAGAATGACCTTGAGTCAGAGTGGAGTAGGGCTCAAAAGAAATTTTTATCTTATGTGAGTGTGTACTGTACGTGCACATGTGTTTGATTGTTCAAATCTTCATAGCAACAGCTCAGGGCTCACACTAATAACAGTGGTGGTACAAAGCAGATCTGAACTGCCCTGACCTGGCAATACATGGCAGAACACAGCAGATCCTTTTGCCAAAGCTTGCTGGCATTCACTCATAAACATCATCCTGCTAGAATGTTAACACTAAGGTCCATAATTTGATGTAGAAACAGTTATTTAACTGTCTCATGTTTGTGATGACTATGTTTGCATGTACAGATTTTAGTCAATCCAAATAAATTCAATCCAATTGCAGATTCTGAATATAATATTTACAGTATATACAGTATAACTTTAAAGGGGAAATGTGTTATTTCTACATCACTAGTGTTACTGCAAAAATATTATTGTTTTCAAACAGGTTTTCTAAACCTGTTTCCCTCTTGACAACATAAAAATAATTTGTGCCAGTGGAGTTTTCAGGCCTCATGTTGAAGAGCGGTTGGCATGTCTAGTTAGACTCGCTCTTTATAATAAATTGTACTGTGTTTTGACAAGCTCTGGGGACTCTAAAACAGCACCCAGTGCTCATCTGACAGGGGTCAAACTCCGGCCTTCTGCTTACTTGATCACAACAATAAGGGTTATATTTAGCACAATTGGCTCAAGACTAATTGGTGATTGTGACGAGGAGGAGGTTGTGGTCGGGCCGTGAGGGTGCACGGCTGATGCTGAGTCAACTAATCAGCGGGAGAGAGATAAAGGGGAGCCGGAGACACCAGTTCGGGAGAGAAAGAGACACGTGGCCGCGCTGTGTGTGTATGTTTGTTTTATGTTGTTTTAAGTTTATGTCTGTCATTAAAGTTTAAGTTGACTGTTCTGCCAGTTCCCGCCTCCTTGCCCACCTTTGGTGACGAAACCCGGGAAGGAGGAGGCATGTGCTGCCGTGGAGTCCTCGCCGCTGCCGTCTGCCAGGGGAGGAGCCATGGCCATCCTCCGGGGGACAGAGGAGTCGCTGCCGGCCACCAGGATTTGGAGGAACCGTTGCCTTCCGCCAGGAAGGGGAGGAACTGTTCTGTCTGCCAGGGGTCGGAGGAGCGGCTGTCGTCTGCCAGAGGGTGGAGGAGTGGCTGAGGACCAGGCGACAATTTTTCTCTCTCTTCTCTCTCAGTGTCTCTCCCGCTCGCCCTTTCCCTCTCCCTCACCTCGTCTCTCCCCATGTTCCCAGGAGACAGAGTCGACCATCGGCTGGCGGAATGGCAGGAAGGACAGTGTGTCACCTCCAGAGATGGGGGGGAGTAGACCAGTCCAGAGAGGAGTGTGATGAGGAGGAGGGTGTGGCCGGGCTGTGAGAGTGCATGGCCGGCGCGGAGTCAACTAATCAGCGGGAGAGAGAGAGATAAAGGGGAGCCAGAGACATCAGTTTGGGAGAGAGAGACACACATGCGGCCGCACTGTATGTGTGTTTACGTTTGTTTTATGTTGTTTTAAGTTTATGTCTGTCATTAAAGTTTACTTTGACTGTTCTGCTGTTTCCCACCTCCTCCTTGCCCACATTTACCTGCTACAGAGATCTTATTAAAAAGTAATTGATTCTCCTCCCATGAGATGGACAGACAATGAAGGAAGGGAGTATAATATCTGGCCGGGAAAGTAGAGGAGAGAATGAAAGGGGTTCTCTGGAGAGGCCTGTCATTCATACACTCCTTCATTACACACAGGTATATGGAGCATTATATTTACAAGTACACAAAAGAGTTTTATTGGTGAAAATATGCCTGTATTAATGTTGTAACTCAAATATACACACAGTTTAGTGACTAAAAGCAGAATAATACAAAAGTTCTTACATAAAACTTTAAGAGGTTAAGTAAATAGAAAATTGGTGCACCTTTTTGCTGAAGTTGAAGTTGTTATTTTGAATAAGTATTCAATCAAAATTTAAAAACATCTTGCATATGGTGACAAATTCTGCCCCACACTGGGACAATACTTTTGGTAAAAGGCCCCTCTAGCTGACTTAACAGTATACTTACATGATTTTTAATTAAAACAAACTAATAGTTTGTTTAAAACTAACATAGTTTCGGACTTCTTAGGTTTGTTTGTTCGTCTTACTGTATGTGCTTGTGTAGTATTACACTGTACTGGGGCCTGTTTCCCTGTGTTAATCTTGCTCACTTGCCTCTTCCGCCCACTCTTCTTTTCTCTACTTGCTTTGCTTTAGAGGATCTGGGTCATGTTCCATAGCCCTGCGGAGAGAACACAGTGAATCTTAAACACATCCCAAGTTAATTAGGTGCCATTGCCAAACATCTACACAGTTCCAAAAGACGGGGAAAACACAACTCAGAACACAGACAGGACAGGCTGTTAAGCTCATATATAATTACTCACACAGGTAACACCAACACAGGAAAACAGACAGCTACAGCCAGGGCCATAACCAGGGTTTGAAAATTAGTGAGGTCCAGGGAGGGGTGCCAAGAATTGTAACAAAATTACCATTATGTTTTTACCAATGACGTTGTGAAACATCAGCTGCTAAAAATAATAAAAAGCATAGCCTCATCATGGCCAGTGTTTGCATATTTGACATAATTCATACTGTAGTCTTTACTACAGATGGTGTACTAGTGTAGTGCGCTACTGTTTTTGAACGTTTTCAGATGTCATGATGATCATCAGGGCCAGATTAATACCCCTTAGTGCCCCTGGGCATGAAGATATAGAGTTTTCTTATAGAAGATATCATTTTTTTTTCTTCAGTAACTCTATCTTGCGTTTTCTAAAGTCATACAATAGCTGTGTGTGAGGAACGGAAAATGCATAAAACTTTCTTCCTCCAGGGGGCGCTTGACGGCTCAGAAAACTGAATCCTCCATTGATCTGCATTCAGATCTTAGAATTTTTTTTTATCTAATTGGAGACTTTTTTACACTGGATAGTATTTTTATTAAAAACGATAATTGCAATCATTCGTCCCTGTGTACCCACCGCAGAACTATCTACACAATAATTTCTTATCTAGTGATAATAAACGATTGTGATTGGTCCATCCTAACCATCGCTGAGGAAAGTAACAGGTGCTACATGACAGCACCGTGTATGTGCTGCTTCAGCAGTGTTCTGGACCTTTGGACAGTAATTTACATTCAATTAATGATGTTAAAAACTTTTTGAATAATTACTGAATTTAAAAAAAAAAAAAACAACAACAATTGCAATGATCCATACCTGTGGATGGAAATCTGCCACAGCAGTATCTATACAATACTTTCTTGTCCAGTGATAATAAATAACTGTGATTTGGCCTTCCTGACCAGCACTGAAAAAAATGAACAGGTGCCATGTGACAGTGCCATGTATGTGTTGCTCAAGGAGCTCTCTGGACAGTCATGTACAGCTAATTAATAATATTAAATGTTTTTGAATAAATATTGAACTAAAGATTAAAAATTGCAGTCACGGGTTGTTTAGTTGTACAGTATATAGCTTCAAATTTATTTTTGAATATGAAAAATTTACTAATGTCTTACCTGGTTAAGACCATGGCTACAGCAGGCACTCAGCTGTGATGAGAGAAATAGAACTGACATGGAAATGAACTGCACTGACAGACAGACAGACAGACAGTTAGTACTACATGTGTCCAGTCATCTTGCTTTTTTCCTTTAATTTCCTTTAGTTATATTAGTAAGACTTGCAGACTTAGTGAAGTTGACATGACATTTAACTTTAATGAAATGATAGTGAACATTAAAGAATGAGATTGCTACTCGAATCGTCAGATCCTGCTGGAGATAGGAGGCAGGGGGCGAGGAGCCTACCCTGAAACAGCAAAGAGGTAGATTGAAGGCAGGCTTTTAAAGCAATGGCTGATGAATGATTGGCTAGGAGCTAATTAGATAGTGATGATGTGCAGCTGCGAGTCTCCCACTAGAGCTACGCTTACACTTACATTTCTATCAGAAAGACTCACAGACTTGATAAAGTTGATGTGACATTTATTTGATGAAATGATACTGAATCACAGAATATATTTTATCTTTTGGCATAAGCCACGTCTGGCAGTCAGTTGAGATTGCTACTCGAACTGTCAGATCCTGCCAGAGATAGGAGGCAGGGGACAAGGAGCCTACCCCAATAGGAGAACCCAGATACTACCCCCAAAGAGAGGAGTTCCAGATGAGTTATGAACCAGGTCTTTGTGGCTGAAGTTTCAGTCTGAGAAGAGAAAAGGAAATGTGATAACTGAATAGAAAATGGTGCATGAATTATGCAATATCCCTGGCATGGTTGTACGATACCTTAGCGATAGGATAAGCCGTGCTTGCGTTTGCTGGTGACCATTATGAGAAAGGGGGCATGGTTTGTGTGATAGCCCGGATATCCATAGGGATAGCCATGCTTGCGTATGAACGTTAATTGTGTGATATTTGTCAGAGGATGGACAACGTTTCATTTGAGCCCTATGATGAGGGTGACATTGTTGTACAATCCCTTTGCTGAAGATAATTAACATATGGTATAAGCTCTCAGATGAGGGCGGTCGTTGTATGAGCAATGTCTTTGCCAGAAGATGAACAACGTATTATGTGGGCCCTATGATAAGGGCAACATTGTTGTGCAGTACCCTTTGCTGAAAGATGGATAACATTTGATTATGAACCCTCCGATGAGGGTGACCGTTGCTTGTATGATATCTTTGCCAGAGGATGAACAACGTAATATGAGGGCCCTTCGATAGGGGCAGAATTGATGTGCAATACCCTTTGTTGAAAGATAGACAATGTTGATTATGAGCCCTCCGACGAGGGCGGACATTGTTTGAGGAATATTTTTGCCAAAAGATGAAAAACATTAGCCCTTTGATAAGGGGGAGCTAGGCTTTTGCAGTACCTATGTGAAGGAAAACCATGCCCTGAGATTGTGGAAACCCTGGTGTGGAGAGTGCGGGTATGATTATACAATATCCTTGCAGGAGGATAGAAATACTTGAATTTGATAAATTAATTTGTGTGATATAAAATGTGTGTATACCCCAGGCCGCCACCAGAAAGACAACTGATGGAGAGTTAAGCGAGTGTGAAGGTTGGGTCTAATATATTTCTGGTAGGATGAGGAAGACCAGTGGCCAAACATCTTGATTGCAGATTCTGACAGTCCTTAGTGAGCAGCGGCTTGATGGAATGGGCTAACGTGTGAAGGCGTAGATATAAAGATATAAAGGAGCAGCCTTGAGGAATGGTGTGCATGGTAAAATTTAGGTGGCCCAGAAGGGGCAGAAGATCGTGTTTGGAGACTGAAACTGCGTGCAAGCTGACCTGATCCTGACTAGTTTATCCTGAGGCAGGGAAGCTTGCATATTCAGGGTATCGAGAAATTTGAGAGACGTAACAGGGCCCAAGTTTTTTTCAATGGAGAGGGGAACACCCAGCTTGTGAAAAAGCTTGGTTAAAATGTCAAGAGTGAAAATCAATGAGCAGGAAGTCGTCAAGCAGGTGCAGTACAAATGGGAGCTTGAAATAATCTAGAAGGATCCAGCATAAGCCTTCTGACAGTGAATTGAAAATGTGCAGACTAATTCTACACCCGAATGTGAGCCAGACTGCGAAGAAAAATGTTGACTGCCACTTAACACAGAAAAGGGGCCAGTCGGTGGGGTGAATGTTTATGATTTTGAAACCATCTTTGATGTCTGCTTTGGCGAGGAGGGTGCCATGCCCGGCCTTGATAATTAATTGAATGGCATGATTGACTGAAGTGTAGTAATGGGAAAATGCCTCTAGTGGAATCATGTCATTTACACTAGCCATGCGGCCTGACTGAGGAGAGGACTGTCGAAAATAAGTATTTTCTTGCCTGAATATATGCGAGTGGCTAGTCCAATGGGATTGACTCTAAAAGGAAATAAAAGAGGAGAACAGATAGGGCCAATAAGATAACCTTTACTTAATTCTTTCTCCAGCAGATCAGAAGAAAACAAAGGTTCAGTCTGTGCTGACTGCAAATTTTTGATTACTTGTGTATGAGAAAGGGGGGAAAGGATGGTGACCAAAAATCCCTGTGTCAAGCCGCTTTGGAGAAAATCAACAAAAATAGGGTCGTGGTGTGTGGAGAGATACTGAGAAAGGACAAAAATATTGACTGGGGTGGAAGGATGATGTTTTAGAATTTCCTGAAAGAAGCATCTTGTTTCCCCCAAGAGGGACGGAGGCATCGAGGACACAGATTTCGGATTTGGGTCCTAGCAAAATCTACAAACATGAGAGAAAATACAGTTAGAGAATGCACTCACTAATTCGTTAAAATTGTTACAGATGGGGCTGCCATTAAAATAATCAATGGTGTGACCCTTTGAGTTGAATTGTCTTTCTGATTGGCTGCATGGGGCCACCTTGGGAGCTGGAGACGCACACACAGTTTTTGGGCATATTTCGGATGAGTATCTGTGAGAGCTGCAGATGGTGCAAGGGAGTGCCCAGTACCCTCTGAAATGTCTGATGAGCAGCTCTATGTTGATGTGGGACCAGTTGACTTTTTGATTAGATTGTGAAATGAACATTGCGGATTTCGCTGCGAAAGATTTATGGTTCTCGTAAAATAGTGTTCCGCCATATCGCTGATTGAAATCTGTGATCATGGCAAGATAGCAGTCTAGTTCCTCCCTGCGCTCAGGAAAAAACGCTGCAGAGAACATCTCAGTAGATACCAAAAGTGACCACAAACTCGTCGAAGGGAAGGTTGTGCAACAGTCTGGGATCTGAAGACTTTAGGACCACTGATACGTCCCTGCAATCCACAAGGCGGTGGTTGATGCCAGAGAAGGAAGCAAAACAGAAGCTAAATTGATGTATTTCCCTTTAATGATTTGCACTCTGAGTGCTGAGGAGACCGTTGCAGCAGTGGGTGAAACGAAACTCCTACCTGTAATGAGAGCTGGGGGAAGCTTGCCAGAGAGAAATCGGGACCAGCATGCGTGTTTAGAGGGCTGGTTGAAATCACTGTAGAGAGAGAAGCCGTTTGAGCTGGATTTGAAGAAAAGGAGAGAGAGGAGATTCGAGGAATGAGAGCCTTGAGTTTGCTGTTTTTACAGGCTCAGCTATGGAGCACACGGCTTCCATCAATGGGTTGTGCATTCCGGATGAAGTTGATACATTGGCTTCGACCGGAAGAGGTCTCCTATATGACTGAGATCTGGGCGGCGATCTGGATTTTGCTGATCATTTGCGCCCCATGGTTTTTGAGGCTGGTGCGGAGTGTTGAGGTGGAGCACCGGCACCGTTGGAGAGGCGAGCTGGTTCACTTGTTGCCTGGAGAGAGCAGGGTTGACGTTGATGCCTTTGTTTGATAACATTTCTATAATCCTTCCGAGAGGGCAGCAGTCCCACTGAGACTCAGGAAGTTGCAGATGCACGCTGCGATGAGGAGCTGGCTGATCCTGGATGGAAAGTAAGGAACACGGTACTGAATCTATGTCCAGAGCGGGTGAAAGCTCTTCGGGGAGCAAAGCTGAATCGTCATCAGACATAGTGATCTGTTGAATGAAACCATGCTGGCACATGAAATGCTAGTGGTAGATTGTAAGCAGACTTTTAAAGCAATGGTTGATGTATGACTGGCTAGGAGCTAGTCTCCTGCTAGAACTACGCTTATGCTTACATTTCCTGTCATACAGGAAACACCCTGCCACCGAACAACATGGTCCACATTTTAGTAATGACATTCTATTACAATCATATTAACATTAGTCACATTAATCGTGTTAAAGTCACTATAAATGAAGCACCTCCCACTGTTGATTTCAATGAGTTCGACAACTGGAAGGAAATGTTCAAGGGACAAAGATGTCACTTCCTTAAACCAACGAAAAGTAATTAAAATGTCTATAACCACCATGGGCTCTGGAGGTATCATTGACCTCGGACAGCATCTCATACTAAAGACATGCCAAGAGAACAATATAGACATTTTTAATTTAAAGAAGCTCTTGGAAATAGTGCTAGATATTTTGAAGGGGATAAAATGATCTCTATATTCCATACTAATGCATTCCCCTGATGTGAGCAGAAAGAGAGTTATTGTGTTGATTGCATCCAAGAGTGTGACTGCGGTTTACAAAGACACAGTCAGGGAGAGAGATATGCCACACTCTGTTCACAAACTGTGCCAATGACTGGCAGCAGTTTTGCCATGCACTTTGCAAAGGAACAGAATATAACGGAACTCAAATATAATTTCAATCCAAATGCCTGCTCCCTGCTGGCAGCCCTTGTTCCCTTCAGTGTCAACAACCAGAGTTGGGCTTCTACTTTAGGAAACTTTGGTTATGTGTGAAAGGAACAGAAAAAATATTTTCTAAGTCAGTGTTTTGTCTCATTTTCCAGTGAAAATATCAAAACATCCATTTTTGCGTCTGTCTACGCTGCTTTTCAATTGTCTTTCTATGTAAACATGTTCTGTGTTTTTTAGATGCTCTGTCTAAATGATGTACAGTTGTTTGGGCCCCTCTGCACAGTATTTTGGGCCTGTGTACTAAAGTGCTATATGAAGTCAATGTGCTCTATTTTGTTTTCCCTGAAATCAATCTGTATGGAGAGCTGGCCTCCTGCCAGCCCAACTGTGGTTTACAGGTCAGCCAAATAATGATAGTGCACCAACACAACACGCTCCTTGATCACACACCTCCATAGCTATGACAGCACGTGCAGCTCTGTTGAGTACTTATGCAGGTGTTTACTGGTGATAGAGTACTACAGTGGCTCACCTTGAAACATACAATCTGTTTTGCTATCTGTTTTTTTTTCTCTCTCTCCCTCTCTCTTTTGCATTATAGACAAAGTTCAGGTGAATTCTAGTTTGCGTGACCCAGGGGATCAAAATAACCTTCAAAATAACCTTCATTGCTTCATTGTGATAAAAGCATCTCTTTCACACGCTCTCAAATGCACTCATGTCGTAACACGTGTTAGGAGACCTACAGTGCACGAACTGACGTCAGCACACGTAGGTAATGGCTCTTTCTGTATTAACGTGATAGTTCATCCAAAAATTAAAATTCTGTCATCATTTACTCACTATCATGTTGTTCCAAATCAAATGACTTTTGCAGAATGTCTACGCTGTTCTCCGTAGAAAAGTAGACTGTTGTTTTTATTTCAAACTCCAAACAAGGACAAAAGCACCATCATAGTGTAATAAAAGGAGGCCAGATGACTCATGTGCTATATTCCAAGTTCTATAAAGCCCAATGATATCTTTGTGTTACGAACTGACTAAAAGTCATTATTTGCTGAAAATCTTCCCCTCCTTTGCAGCTCTCATTCAAACTTGGTGGATGCGTTCAGTTACATGACACTTGAGAACCAGTGGCTATCAGCATCTTTGACCCTGTTTACACCTGGTATTCAGATGCATTTTTGGCACTTTATATTAGGTGTCTTTAACTACTATGTACTAACATTAAAATACATGCCATACAATGCATTTACTGTGTAACTACATGTTGTTTTGCAAAGTTCTCACAAGAGTTACTGAGTTTGAGGTACAGGTAGGTTTAGAAGTAGGGGTAAGTTTAGGGTTAGAGTTTAGGGTTTAGGCTAAGGGTTGGGGTAGGTTTAGGCTTTAGAGTAAGGGTTTGTTTAGATTTAGGTTTTGTGGTAAGGTTAACAGTGTAACTGACTACAGATGTAATTAAATGCTGGTACTTTAAATGTAAGTACAATGTAACAACACATTTGTACATAATAAAGACATTGTATCAATGCTTAAGTACATATAGTAGCTAAAGACACCTAATATAAAGTGGGTGCGCTGCATTTTTAAAACCAAAATTTTGAAAACAAAGTATGCATACTTTTTAAGACTAGCTTAAACAAGAACAAATAAGATATATAAAACAACTGAAAATAAACAATGAGGCATCATTACTGGACCCTTTAAAATAAGTCTTTGAGGCAAAAGCATCTCTTAAAGGATAAGGTTAGGGTTAGAAACGTAGAAGCTTAGCTCATGAGTTGTATGGACTACATTTAAAGTTTCTTTATGCTGCTTTTTGTCCTTTTTGGAGATTGGCAGCAAAAATCCACTTTCACTGAATGGAAAACAGTGAACATTCTTCATAATTACTCAAGACAGTGCCGAGTATGGCTGCTGCGTTGCGAGCTCCGACACAACATAGAAATGTTTTGTTTGTTTTGTTCACAATTCTTATGTTTTTTGTCTTGGATGTTGTCTGCCTTATTGTCTATGACAGACAAACACTTTTGGACATTGGTTCAGCAATTTCACACCGTAAACCGGACTTCACATTCCTCAATGCCGACCCGCTGTTTACAAACACGCAAGCGGAGCCCTTTGTCTGGGCAACACGGCCGCGGAAACGCAAAAGGAAATGGGGAAACAGAGCCGGCGTTCTCATCAGAATAAGACGCCGCACAAATCGACCCCCGCTACCCACTATTCTTCTGGCAAATGTTCAGTCTCTGGATAACAAGCTCTGCGAGCTGAAAGCGCGGATCCCTTTCCAACGGGATACAAGGGACTGCTGCATTATCTGCCTTACGGAAACTTGGATGTCTACGGAGATTCCAGACTCAGCCATTGAACCTGCGGGGTTCTCCGTGCACCGAGCGGACAGAGTGAAAGACCTCTCAGGTAAAACTAGAGGAGGTGGTGTATGTTTATGATCAACAAATCCTGGTGTGATCAGAGGAACGTACATTCTATCAAGTCTTTCTGCTCTCCTGATCTGGAATTTCTTATGCTTCTATGTGGACCATTCTGGCTACCGAGGGAATTCACAGCGGTCATTATCACTGCTGTGTACATCCCGCCACAAGCCGACACAGACCGGGCACTCGAGGAACTGTATGGGATTATAAGTGAGCAGGAAACCGCGCACCCTGAGGCTGCGTTCATTGTGACCGGGGACTTTAATAAAGCCAGTTTAAAATCAGTCGCACCAAAATACCACCAGCACATTAGTTTCAACACACGAGGGGACCGGGTTTTGGACCATTGCTACTCTCCCTTCCGGGATGGCTACATATCCCTCCCCCGCCCACCATTTGGCAAATCGGACCTCTCTTCCATTCTGCTTCTGCCCGCTTACAGGCAGAAATTGAAACAGGAAGCACCCACCCTCAGAACGATCCAGTGCTGGTCGGACCAATCAGACTCTACGTTACAGGATTGTTTTGATCACACAGACTGGGAGATGTTCCGGTCCGCCTCTGATGACGACATCGAGCTTTACGCTGATAGCGTAATGTGCTTCATCAGAATGTGCGTAGAGGATGTGGTTCCGACCAGAACAGTACGGATCTATCCGAATCAGAAACCTTGGATTAATAGCGATGTTCGCTTAATGTGTGGACCTCCGCTTTTAATTCCGGGAACGCGGAGGAGCATAAACAAGCCAGTTATGCCCTCCGAAAAACTATCAGAACCGCAAAACGCCAGTACAGGAGCAAGATCGAAGGACAGTTTAACCAAATCTAGAAGCATGTGGCAGGGAATTAACATCATCACGGACTTTAAAGGGAATAAAAACTCCACCATGAACACCGCTGCCTCTCTCCCGGATGAGCTAAATAATTTTTATGCTCGTTTCGAGGGAAATAACACCGCCCACGCGGAGAGAGCTCTCGCGGCTGAAGCTACAGAGGTTAGTTCACTCTCCGTCTCTGTAGCGGATGTAACCCGATCCTTCCAACGGGTGAATATCCGCAAAGCCGCGGGCTCAGACGGCATTCCGAGCCGCGTCATCAGATCGTGCGCGAACCAGCTGGCTGGTGTTTTTACGGACATTTTCAACCTTTCCCTCTCTTTGTCTGTAGTCCCCACATGCTTTAAAACATCCACCATTGTGCCTGTTCCAAAACAATCAAAAATAACTTGTTTAAATGACTGGCATCCTGTTGCTCTAACCCCCATCATCAGCAAATGCTTTGAGAGACTAATCAGAGATTATATCTGCTCTGTGCTGCCTCTCTCTCTAGACCCACTGCAGTTTGCTGACCGCAACAACTGCTCCACTGATGATGCCATTGCATCTACAATACACACTGCTCTCTCCCACCTGGAAAAAAAGAGCACTTATGTGAGAATGCTGTTTGTAGACTACAGCTCAGCATTCAACACCATAGTGCCCTCCAAGCTAGATGAGAAACTCCGGGCTCTGGGCTTAAACAGCTCTCTGTGCAGCTGGATCCTGGACTTCCTGTCAAGCAAACGCCAGGTGGTTAGAATAGGCAGCAACATCTCCTCATCACTGACCCTCAACACGGAGCCCCACAGGGCAGTGTTCTCAGCCCACTCTTGTATTCCCTGTACACACATGACTGTGTGGCAACACATAGCTCCAATGCCATCATTAAGTTTGCTGATGACACGACGGTGGTAAGTCTGATCACTGACAATGATGAAACAGCCTACAGAGAGGAGGTGCACACTCTGACACACTGGTGTCAGGAGCACAACCTCTCCCTCAACGTCAGTAAGACAAAGGAGCTTGTGGTGGACTTCAGGAGAAAAGACAGAGAACACAGTCCCATCACCATCAATGGAGCACCAGTGGAGAGAGTCAGCAGCTTCAAGTTCCTGGGTGTCCACATCACTGAGGAACTCACATGGTCCATCCACACTGAAGTCATTGTGAAGAAGGCTCATCAGCGCCTCTTCTTCATGAGATGGCTGAGGAAGTTTGGAATGAACCGCCACATCCTCACACGGTTCACCTGCACAGTAGAGAGCATCCTGACTGGCTGCATCTCCGCCTGGTACAGCAATAGCACCGCCCACAACCGCAAAACACTGCAAAGGGTGGTACGAACTGCCAGACACATCATCGGAGGTGAGCTTCCCTCCCTCCAGGAAATATATACAAAGCGGTATGTGAAAAAAGCTCGGAGGATCATCAGAGACTCCAGCCACCTGAGCCATGGGCTGTTCTCACTGCTACCATCAGGTAGGCGGTATCGCAGCATCAGGACCCGCACCAGCCAACTTCATGATAGCTTCTTCCCCCAAGCAATCAGACTTCTGAACTCTTGATCTCCCACGATCAAAATACATCAGCACTGCACTTTATTACCCTTACTCTTATATCTCACACCGGACTGTCATAAATTATATTATTATTATATTATATTCTCTCTTAACAACTGACTATCAACCGACAGCTGAATGTCAATACAGTACAATACTGTACATTCTATATATACTATATATACTTTTTATATATTTTTATTTTTAATTTTTATTGAATAATGTGTATCTATATAGTGTGTATTGTATACTGTACAGTGTGTGTTATTATTTGTATATTGTTGAGTGTAATTATGTGTATATCAGGTGTTTAAATTGTGTTGTGTTAATTTGATGTTATTGTAAATTGGTACTGTCTCATCACTGTCACGACTGCTATGTTGATCGGAACTGCACCCAAGAATTTCACACACCATTGCACTTGTGTATATGGCTGTGTGACAATAAAGTGATTTGGTTTGATTTGATTTGATAATATCCCCTTTTGTGTTAGAACAATATGAGAGGGGATAAATTATGACCAATTCACACATTTTTGGGTGAATTGTTCCTTAAATGTATTTTTTTAAATATACTCATACATCTAAATATTTAATTTATTTAATATTTTACAAATAAAATACAAATAAATTAAAATAAATATTTGACACATATTTTACCAAATATAGCAGCCTACTACATAAAAACAATGCCTCTTACTACTGCCCTCACTGCTTAGCTTTTGAGCAGAGATGACGTTTGTATGGATGTGTGAACAGGTTTTCACTTTGCTCAGAGGGGATGTTGACTGTGGAGCAGGGAGTGGAGTGTGTTGTATTGCACGGCTAGCTGACGCAGGTGCCTGCAGACAGCTGGCGCCCATCCAGGTATGGATTACACACACAAGAACAAATCGAGAGAGAAAGCAGGGGAAAGAAAGAGTGAGAAACAGAGAGAACGAAGGATAGATTGACTGTGTGTAGGTATTAAGGGGTTGACAGAGAAAGGTTGCACATGTAACTGCACCTGCTCTTTTGGCAGGACTGGACAGACAGAGGGAGATGCGTTAGCAGTTTGGCTAAAAATAAATTTCTACCCAGGTTCAGAGACTGGTCTCAAGTTCTCATTTCACTGGCATTGAAGCTGAACATTTCTGGGTGCCACCAGGAGTCCAGCCCATCTCTATGACTTTGAAGACCTAAATGTACTGTCTTCTGATGTCTTCTGAATTTTGTATACTCCCTTAATTGGTGTAATATACAAAGTGTGAACTGTTGGAATTCAAACATTTTGAGCTTCACGCAGCTCACCTCCATTCATAGCAACAGTGTGTAGTGAACATTAATGGGAAAATCACCATTAAAGGATACAACAATGAAAATTATAAATAAAAATGTTATGCTTATTAAAGTGTCACATCATTAGTTTAGCAACATGCTAATTTAAAAAATATATATATTGGAATGAATAATTTCGACTATGTCTGCCAATCACCCAAAAACCACCTTAAAAGTATCCCACTCCCTACAATCTTCCCCATTTAACATGCCAGGGAAGATGTTTTATTCCATGAGCATCCCTGCTGTATGGTATGCACACTTCAAGGTGATTTTTATACATGCCTAGATATAATAAAGGCAATTCTCCCAACATTCTTCCCCGTTCAGCATGCCAGGGAAGATGTTTTATTCCATGAGCGTCCCTGCTGTATACACACTACAGGGCGATTTTTGTGCATGCCTAGATATAATAAAGGCAATTCTTCCTACATTCTTCCCCGTTCAACATATCAGGGAAGTTGGTTTAATCAATAAGTGTCCCTTTTGTAGACACTTGACGGCGTTTTTTTTTATACATGCCTGGATATAATACCTGCAAAACATTATTTACTCTCATTCAATCGGCCATAGTAGCGAAGGCACAGGGGTCTCCTTCCACTGTGCCACTGATTTTAACAGTCGGCAAAAGTAAGCCAAGAGTGCCATCTAGTGGTTACACTTTGCACTACAGGAGAGAGCCATACATTAATTCCTCTGTCTGCCCATCTAGCGGCTTGGCAGCAGTTGCAAAATTTTTCGAAATGGGTAATTTGAATGATAGAGCATGGTTATATCACGATGGCTTGCATCCCATTCTGGATTTGAGGCGTTTGAATTTCACTCTAATGAAATGCCAATTCAGAATGTTGACGCAGAAACAAATAATGTCACAAGTACAGCCAGGGGACTGGTTTGTGACAATAGATTTGAAGGACGCTTATTTCCATATTCAGATTGCACCTCAGCACAGGCGTTTTCTCAGATTCACTTTTGGGGGCAAAGCGAATCAATTAAGGAAGGAAGTCCAACAGGGGGTATCTGAACTGCCTAAAGTGCAGTCTGTGGATGGACTTCGTGGACGCTGCACGACGACCCTTAGATGATTTTTCCCGAAGTGTTAGACAGCCCGATGCCAGGGGGCGCCTCGAGCCAGGTCGGGGCCCCCGGGAGCGGGGCTAAAAATCACCAAAGTTTCCCTTTCTAAAGCCTGTTTTCTCGCAGTTTGTCAGCTTTCCACGGGGTGGTGCCTATCCTTCCACACTGCCACCTATTTGATGCCCCCAATGTTGGGGGGCCACCCTCCAGTATCCACAGACCCCCTTTGATGCCTCCTGACTGCCTATTTTTGGGATTGACCACCCCTCCAAGGACTTCGATTGGCTGACCACAGAGGCGGGTCCAGGAGGGGGCGGGGCTGTCTATGAACAGCCTATTCTGCCCCTTTACCACCTAAGTGAAACCAATGCCCCCCAAGGTTGGAGGACCACCCTCTGTCATCTGTCCATGGACAGCCTACATGGAGCTTGTCAATTAAGTTGCAGGTGGGCACTTACGACAAAAACACAGGAAGTGCACTCTTCTGAGCTAACTAGCTGACTTTTCTCAACTAAACCACTTGTTTTACATCCAGAACCATCAAATAGTGGTATTTATCAAACTTGCAGTTCAATAAAGTGCATAATTTGCACAAAAAAAAAAAAAAAACAAACAAAAAAAAAAACACTGTCCACAGAAAGCCTATTTGAATTAAAAATAGATTGCACGTGGGATGTACCCTGGGATCGTGTCCGGGGGGTCATACAGACCCTAAATTTGACATGGTGACATACTAAGGGGGGTGGCCTTTTCGGTGCCATTTTGGTCGAAAGTCAATGAAATGGGTTTAAAGGGCACTGGGTGGGCACAGCGGGCACCCACCGTGTGGTCTGGGGCAAAATCGAGTGAAAACCAGCCAAAAAATATTAAGTGCCATAAATGACCAAAAACGCACTTATAACAGCTCTGGGGGATGCCCAGGCACCGCCCGTCATGAACTGTGGTGACGATGGGCATCGGTGGGCATCCCAGGGGCGCTGGCATGCAAAAGTGTTATTTAGTAGGTAAGGGGACAAATAGGCATTATGTGGACATGAGGAAGACTATGGTGAAGTTTAGGTGGCAAGGGGGCACCGTAGTCACCTCATGGACGTGATGAAGACCATTGGGAAAACTTGTAGGTAAGGGGACAAAATGACACTCTGTGGACACTTATAATGGAGCTTATTGGGAGTGGACACTAGGAGACATGTGGACATCCCCCCGTATGCCTGTTCTAACTCCAGAGCACCTCTAGTGGTGTCCATACAGTTCCTTTGACCTCTAGCCTTACACAGGCTTTCGTTCAAGATGTTAACACAGAAGCGCATCCTGGCATCAGTATGACATCAGGATATCGATCGTATCGATCCTTCCTCGACACAGACCCTTTCTTCAGTTTGCCTTCGAGGTACGAGCATACCAGTACAAGGTCCTCCCCTTCGGTTGGTCCCTGTCCCCTTGCATCTTTACCAAGGTCACAGAGGCTGCCCTGGCCCCGCTGAAGGAGAAGGGCATTCGCATTCTCAGTTATCTTGATGACTGGCTAATCCTAGTTCACTTGCAAGATCTATTGTGTGCACACAGGGACCTTGTGCTTCAGCATCTCGACCGACTTCAGGTCAACTGGGAGAAGAGCAAGCGCTCCCCTGTGCAGAGCATCTCTTTTCTCGGTATGGAGTTGGACTCGATCACTCTCAAGGCACGTCTTACGACCAAATGTGCTCAGTCAGTGCTGACCTGCCTGAAGACCTTCAGCCAGAAGGTAGCGGTGCCAGTGAAAAAATTTCAGAGGCTCCTGGGACATATGCCATCCTCGGCGGTGGTTCTCCCCCTCGGGTTGATGCATATGAGACCGCTTCAGCACTGGCTACAGACTCGAGTCCCGAGGTGGGCATGGTGCCATGGCACCCTGCATATGACCATCACGCCATAGTGCCATCAGACTTTCAGCCTTTGGTCAGACCTGGCGTTTCTATGGACTGGTGTTCCCCTAGAGCAGGTCTCAAGGCGTGTCGTGGAAACAACAGACGCCTCAAACTCGGGCTGGGGTGCTGTGTGCAACGGCCAGGCAGTCTTGGGGCTCTGGACAGGGCCCTGACACCTTTGGCAGAGAATCAACTGCTTAGAGTTGCTGGCGGTATTGCTGGCCCTGCGGAGGCTTCGGCCGTTGATTCAGGGCAAGCATGTGTTGGTCAGGACCGACGACACAGCAACCGTAGTGTACATAAACCGCCAAGGCGGCATATGCTCGTGTTGCATGTCGCAACTCGCCCACCGCCTCCTCCTCTGGAGTCCGCAAACATTGAAGTCGCTGCGAGCCACTCACCTTCCGGGTTAACCGTGCAGTGGGCGCGCTCTCACGGCAGGTAAAGCTCTGTGGGGAGTGGGGGCTCCACCCCCATGTAGTCCAGCTGATTTGGGAGAGATTCAGGGAGGCGTAGGTAGAACTGTTTGCCTCCCAAAAGTTCTCTCACTGCTCCCTTTGGTACTCCCTGTCTGGGGCTCTGCTAGGCACGGGTACCTTGGCGCACAGCTGGCTTCGGGGGCCGTGCAAGTATACGTCTCCTCCAGTGAGCCTCATTGCACAGACTCTGTGCAAAGTCAGGGAGGACGAGCAGCAAGTCCTGTTCGTTGCACCGTTCTGGCCCAACCGGACTTGGTTCTCGGATCTGATGCTCCTGGTAGTAGCACCTCCCTGGCGCATTTTCCTGAGGCAGGACCTTCTCACTCAAGGGAAGGGCACGCTCTACAAGGCGGCTGTGTGCCTTGAAGTGGTGTCTCATCGCGAAATGATATTCTTCCCGTGGGGAAGACCCACGGAGATGCGCCATCGGGTCTGTGCTGTCTTTCCTTCAGGAAGTGCTGGAGAGACGCTGTCGTCCTCTACCCTGAAAGTGTACGTGGCTTCCATAGCAGCTTACCATGACACACTGGACGGGAGGCCCTCACGACAGTGCGACCTGTTCAACAGGTTTCTCAAGAGCACGAGGAGGTTGAATCCTCCTCGACCGTGCCTGATTCCCTCTTCGGATCTCTCTGTGGTCCTACCTGCCCAACAGAGAGCCCCCTTTGAGCCCCTGGAGCAGGCCGAGCTCAGCACTTTGTCTCTGAAGATTGCCCTCCTGGTGGTACTCACTTCCATCAAGAGGGTGGGGGACCTGCAGGCGCTCTCTGAGAATGCCTGGAGTTCAGGCCATCACATTCTCACGTGATCTTGAGACCCCGGCCTGGTTACGTGCCCAAAGTTCCCACCACTCCTTTTCAGGACCAGGTGGTGAAACTGCAAGCGCTCCCTTCAGAGTAGGAAGACCCGGCCTTGTCGTTGCTGTGTCCAGTTCGTGCCCTTCAAATATATCTGGACTGCACGCAGAGCCTTAGATGCTCAGAGCAACTCTTTGTCTGTTTTGGAGGACAGCAGAAGGGGAAAGCTGTATCCAAGCAGAGGCTAGCCCATTGGATTGTGGATGATTTCTCTTGCATACAAATCTCAGGAATTGCCGTGCCCCTTGGGAGTCCGGGTGCACTCCACTAGAGGTGTTGCGTCCTCCTGGGCACTGGTAAGGGGTCCTCTCTAGCAGACATATGCAGAGCTGCGGGTTGGGCTACACCCAATACCTTTGCAAGGTTTTATAACCTACGCCTATACCCGGTTTCGAACCGAGTGTTACGCAGTAACAGCAGGTAGACCGGGTGGCCGTTTGGGTGTATCGCTTGCATTGCGCTTTTCCCCTTTTTTCAAAGGTGATAATATGCGCCTTTTTGTCCACAACAGTTCCCCATATCCGGTGAACCCCGGACACCTCTTTAATTCTTAAGCACTGTTCAGTGACGAACTCGGCGGTGGAATAATGACTCCAGGCCCAGTACTCATTGTATGCCCCTTTTCAGGTGAGCCCATGTGCTCGGGCTTAGTGCTCCATGCGTGGTGATTCCTCCTTGGTAATCCCGTATGATGAGTTTCCACCATTCGGTTTCACCTTAGGTGAACCCTGTGTTTCCCCTCGCCAGAGCTTTCTCTGCCTCGGCCACTGTGGCTACGTACCCTCTCTGTAGATAGGGTCCTTCAGTGGTATCATTCCATATGTGAACTTCCCCGTTGGTAAGTCCATGTGAGGTATTCTCCACATGTTAACCTCCCTCCAGTAGGATGTGGTCTCCGTAGTGATCTCCTTCCTGGAGAGCGAAGAGCACTTCCCAGCGCTATTCTAGAAAGTGCTCGGTGGGAAATTGCTTAACAGAAAATCAGGAAAGGCACCGCCGGTAGCCTACTTGGGTAAGTGCCTCCCCCCCCCCTTAACGGTACAAGGGAGACACCTTACCTAACTTGCTGGAAGGTCATGACGTGATTGAGCGCTCGCTGCGGGGCACACAGCAGCTTGCCCGTGTCCACTCTTCTGTACCTGGTGACACGGTTCAGCGCCTGCGGCGTTTCTATAGGAACCCCTAGTGTCACTACATTGACACATCTTGGTTACTGATGTAACCTCTGTTCCCTGATGGAGGGAATGAGATGCTGTGTCCCTCCTGCCGTGGTGCTGGACCGGCCGCTGATATGGCCGAGACTCTCTATCGGCTCCTCAGCATAAATCTGAATGAGTGGTGCACGCCATCTCCTTTTATACCCGTATGTCTCAGGGAACCAAGGTTATGTACGTAACCAAGATGTTTTAGGCAGTTATGAAAAATGTTGTATAGTGATGATGCTTTAAAAAAATAATGCCATGAATTATTTTTATTTATAAATTAACTTCATAAGTAAACATAAAAAAGTCAAAATCAATATTTGGTGTGAGCACCCGATGCCTTTAAAACAGCATAAATTCTTCTAGGTAAACTTGCAGTTTTTCAAGGTTGTTTGCAGATAGGTTGTTCCAAGCATCTTGGAGAACTTGCATGGTTCTTTTATGTATTTAGGCTGTCTTAATTGCTTCTGTCTGTAATCACAGACTGACTCGGTGATGTTGAGATTGTGGCTCTGTGAGGGCCATACCATCTGTTGCAGGACTCCTTGTTCTACTTCTATTCTATTATATTTGCTAAATGAAAGTTCGGCAATCTAACATTGATATTTCCTGTATTCACTGTTGACAAATGTTTATGTGAAACATCCAATGTGTTTAAGAATTTTGCACAGTATTGTACTTGTTTTAGAAGGCCAAGTCTCTGGAGTAATATCTCATTAACAGTGTATTTGGGTAAAGTCTCTTTTTCTCTCTCTTCTGCCCAAGTGAATGAATTTCTTTTGATTTGTGTTGTCTCTTCCTATGCCTAACACACTAACTTTTCTTTCCATGGAAAAACTGAAGGCTCTCTGCCTAGCACAGTGTTTTTCCTATAGAGTTTGCGTCTTTTTATCAGACATGAGTCCCACATTGCCACATGTGTGTTTTCTTTGAAAGGAGCTCTTTATCATTATGAGCCAGCTGCATGTTGGCAAATTCAAACAGAGAGTTGTGGAAAAGCAGTGGAGAGCTTATCACATGTAAATACAGCCTCAACAGAACAGCAGGAGCAGGGAAGAAAATGTACAAGTGAGAAGAGGATGTCAACTCTGTGGGTTGACATTTTTGAAAACATTATTTTCTTAGAGTTTCCACTCTCTCAAGCAAAAAAGAACCAAGTGATTACACTCAGTTAATATATTTGATTTGTTGATTGTAAGGATAATTTAAGAAACTGACTTAATACTATTACCTACTTCATACTATTAAACAATGTCCGTTACTTGATTATATTTAATCAGTTTTAACTTTGTGCTGGCCAGAAATGTGATCATCTGCAAAATGTTTATGTACATCACGTTGACTACATGCTGGTGGCTTCATCCTCATTTCGTACTGAAACCAATGTGATACAAATCTGTTATAATGTGATGGTACTTTTGGCTTTGATCTCATAATTTTGTGTTATAACAGACCATCTGTGTGGTGAATTCCCCTTTCTATGAAGGACAGCCAAGGTTTGAACATTAGCATAAGCGTTGGTCTGATCTAACACAAGGCCTCCTTTCTAGTCTCTCTAAACAGGAATTTGCACTTCCATACTCAGACCAATCTGGGACATCCCAACCTTCTTTCAGCCTTAGACAGCACAACAACAGAATGCCCACTGTCATTCTGATGTATATTGCACATGAAAATGCAAGAACTATCTGAAAAATCGACAGTTCCCATCTGATTTTAGAGTCTACCAGTCAGCCTGGAATCAAAGTTGTGTTTAAACATTTGGTTGATACATGATAACTTTCAAGGACAAACTAATCACTGGATCTGCCAGGACTAGTTTGTCAGGTTAGCTGTATCAAATCTTTAAAAGATACTCTGAGTTTTGTTTGAGACACTTAAGCTCAAAGTATACTTCGGTCAGACACAAATGCTGAGCGTCCACGTACAGGACGCGTGATGCAAATCTCATCATCAGCTGAGTGCACGAGCACTAAACGCACACTGCCCAATTTTTCTAACTGTGCCTCTTTGAAAGTGCAGAATGTATATGCACCTGGAATTATTTGCACTATTTAGTGTGTCCACAAGATAGCAACACTCACATTTGAGCCATTTTTGTTGCTAAGAAGCACTAGAAGAAGACGTAATTTCCACTAAACAACAGCAGATGAAGGTAAAAACAACAGTGGATGTGCACATCAAGAACACGTGTGTGAGAAGGTCAGGAGATACCTATTAATAAGCTAACTAAATAGACTAACTAAATTAATAAGCTCTTGTAAGCCTCGTTTATGACACTTACATACAAGGAAAGCAGTGCTCATTGTAAGTGACATAAATCAGTTATATAAAGCCTCTCATAAAGGCAGCAGCTAATATTATTACAGCAGTATCTCTGGCTAAATAGGACAGCTTTACTGATTTGATAAAGAGTACTGAAAGGTTTGTATGTCTATGAGGTTGAAGGACGGCATATTATGTTTGCCTTTCTGTTTATAGCCATACGTATTTGGACAGGACTAGTTTTCCTTGAAGAGGTTGGGTAAATTTGTGTTCCACAGACATACTTAGTGATTTTAATGCCGTCCAAATCCAGCTGTTTTTCTTGCACAACCTCGGTAAAAATATGGAGCAAATAACTTTTTTCTTTTACGACAAACTCTGACCTCAGAGAAATCTAATTCCAGGAATGTCTAGTGTTGCATTATATATATAATGCAATATACAGTATGTGATTCTATTTTATTTAGAACTCTGTTGAATAGTGTAGCTACAGCTAAATTTCTTGATGCCTTGCCTGGTTTCCCTTTACCATGGATTTAGACCTTTTTGCCAACTTTCTGAGTTAAAATAACAGTTGGTGGTTCAAATACTTCTAGCATCCAATCGAACGTAAATAGAAAATTAAATCAATAGATTTAGTCAATAAAGTGTCTGATCCCAGAAACTTTTCAGAACAGCCACTGTAATCACTGTGTCAGGTATGATACTCACCTTAATTAATGCCTTCCCTTAATTATATACATAAAGTTATATTTATATAATTGATTATGTATGGCATGCCTCCAGAGTACATGCCTTCATCCTAAGCACTCCTGGCTTAGTAAAACCTGTAGAGATCCCAATCACATTCCTAATGTGTAAACAAAATGACAAGATGTCCTATGTTCTGTAGCTAAATGTTGTTTAGAAACTAATCTTGTACACACAGTGCTTTTGTGTGTGTGTGTGTGTGTGTGTGTGTGTGATGTGTGTGTGTGTGTCTGACAAAACTTAACTTGGTTTAAACATTCATTTCTAAATGAACAAGAAGCCTATTCACTTCAATGACTCATAATATCTTGGAAGCACAGTTACAATATTTTTTAGAATGTTTTTGTTTCCATCACTGACATCTGACCATTATTGGCTATTGAAATCAATTACATTGGAGACTGTGTCGGAAAATGTGTGTCGGTTAGCGTTTTTGTCACCCAAGAAACATCCACATATCATTGTTAGGGGTCATTATAGAATGGCATAGGGTTATAGTATAGGGTTAAATAATGTTACAAGCATGCAGAAAAACAAAGCTGTGTTGTCCTGTGTAAACAGTGAGGAACTCAGAATGGAGGGTCACATCCACAGAGGTGCTTAGAAAACATGCTGATACACAGGGTTGGGAGGGTTACTTTTGAAATGTATTCCACTACAGATTACAGAATACATGCTGTAAAATGTCATTTGTAACCTATTCTGTTAGATTACTAAGGTCAGTAACATATTCTAAATACTTTGGATTACTTCTTCATCACTGGTAGATTTTTTCAATTGTTTTGACTATAAAAACTCTGCCAGTACAGTAAGACAAAATACACATGTTAAAAATACATTCTCTGAAAAACCAAATTGATAAATCAAACTGATCTTGTTTTAAGGATTTTTAGATATTTTTACAGGAAAACAATACAAAAATGATTATCAAGAATACGATTTTTGCCCTAATATCAAAGGTCTTACTAGAAAAAAAGAAATTATGATCAAACGTGAATTTTCTTAATAAAAAAAAAATATGATCGTGCCTGGTAAAGTGCATGTAAAATGGCTTGAAATAGCATTTTAGCTTAGCGTAAAGCTGACAATTTACACAAGGTTTATTTCTATGTCTTCTGCTCCAAACTTACTTCAAACTTACTCCTCTGTCTGCTTGTATGAATGTTACACATCTTAAGAAAGTGTTTCACCGCTGTTCAAATGCACTTTGGATCACATCATTTATATGTATAATATATAAATGTTTTACATCTGAAAGGACTAAATATTAAATGAAACAAATGACAATAAAATGCAAAGTAATCTCTTCAGTAATCAAAATACTTTTTGAATGTAACTGTATTCTAATTACCAGTTATTTAAATTGTAACTGTAGTGGAATACAGTTACTTATATTTTGTACTTTAAATATGGAATCCCATTACATGTATTCCATTACTCCCCAACCCTGCTGATACACAGTGCACTTTAGATGGCAGAGGGTTTAGTAAGAAATTGTGTGAAAATGTGTGAGTGCATTTGTGTTTGAAAGCCTGTGTTGCAGCATACAATGTCTTGGTTACTGATGTAACCTCTGTTCCCTGATGGAGGGAACAAGACATTGTGTCGATGTAGTGACACTAGGGGTCTGCTCTTGAGAGCCCCAATCACTTTTGCTTTATTCAGAAAAGGCCAATGAAAATTGGTGAGTGGAATTTGCATGCCACTCTCCGCCCTGGACATACGGGCATAAAAGAAGATGGCATGCACCACTCCTTCACAGTAGTGCTGAGGAGCTGAGGGAGAGTCCCAGCCATGTCAACGGTCGGTTTAGCGCCGTGGCAGGAGGGACACAATGTCTCGTTCCCTCCATCAGGGAACAGAGGTTACATCAGTAACCAAGACGTTCTCTGTCTGTCACTCACTCAACGTTGTGTCGATGTAGTGACACTAGGGGATCCTATACGAAACACCGCAGGCGCTGAACCATGTCACGTGGTACGGAGGAGCGGACACGGGCAGGCTGCTGCATGCCTCGCAGCGTGCGCTCGACCACGTCGTGACCTTCCAGCGAGTTAGGTAAGGCATCTCCCTGGTCCCGATAAGGGTGGGAGGAGGCACTTACCCGAGGAGGCTACAGGCAGTGGCCTTTCCTGATTTTTGTATTAAGTAATTTCCCACCAAGCACCTGCTAGAATAGCGCTGGGGAAGTTCTATTCCCTCTCCAGGAGAGAGAGCACTACGGAGACCTTATCCTACTGGAGGGAGGTTAACATGTGGAGAATACCTAACATGGACTTACTGATGGGGAAGTTCACATATGGAATGATGCCACTGCGGAGGACCCTATCTACGGAGAGGGAACACAGCAACAGTGACCGAGGCAGAGCAGAGCTCTGATGAGGGGAAACACAGGGTTCACCTGAGGGGAAACCGAACAGTGGAAACGCATCATACGGGATTACTGAGGGGAGAATCACCACATATATACACCCCAAGTACACGGGTTCACCTGAAAAGGGGCATACCACGAGTACTGGGCCTTGTGGCGTTACTCCTCCGCCGAGTTTGCCACCGAATAGTGCTTAAAGAATTAAAGAGGCGTCCAGTGTTCACCAGTTTTGGGGAACTGTTGTGGACAAGATAGCGTTCGGGTTGAAACCGGTTCTATGTGCAGGTTATAGAACCTCGCAAAGGTATTGGGTGTAGCCCAACCTGCTGCTCTGCATATGTCTGCTAGAGAGACGCCCCTCACCAGTGCCCAGGAGGACACAACACCTCTGGTGGGGTTCGCCCGGACTCCCAAAGGGCATGGCAGGTCTAATGATTGGTAAACCAGAGAAATGGCATCCACAATCCAATGGGACAACCTTAGTTTGGAGACAGCTTCCCCTTCTGCTGCCCTCCAAAGCAGACAAAGAGCTGCTCCGAGCATCTAAAGCTCTGCATGCGGTCCAGATAGATGTGCAGGGCGCGAACTGGACACAGCAACGACAAGGCCGGGTCTTCCTCCTCGGAAGGGAGAGCTTGCAGGTTCACCACCTGATCCCAGAAGGGAGTGGTGGGAACATTGGCACGTAACTAGTCCGGGGTCTGCCGGCCCAGACTCCAGGCATTCACTGGTGACACAGAGCGCCTGCAGGTCCCCAACCCTCTTGATAGAAGTGAGTGCTGCCAGGAGGGCATTCTTCAGTGACAAAGTGCTGAGCTCGGCCTGCTCCAGGGGCTCAAAGGGGGCTCTCTGTAAGGCAGGTAGGACCACAGATAGATCACAAGAGGGAACCAGGCGCGGCCTAGGGGGATTCAATCTCCTCGCGCCTTTGAGGAACCTGGTTATCAGGTCGTGCTGCCGTGAGTGCCTCCCATCCAGTGTATCGTGATATGCTGCTATAGCAGCCACGTACATCTCCAGGGTGGAGGGAGACAGCCATCTCTCCAGCCCCTCTTAAAGGACAACACAGACCCGACTGCACATCTCTGTGGATCTTCCCCATGTGAAGAACACCAATTTGCAAAGAGATGCCACTTCAGAGCGTACAGCCGCCTCATGGAGGCCTGAGTGATCATGTGTACCACTGCTGGCGGAAGGCCTACTAGGTCCTCTGCGTCCCGTCCAGGAGCCAGACGTGGAGATTCCAGAGGTCTGGTGGCGGGTGCCGGAGCGTGCCCTGCCCCTGATTGAGACGGTCCCGCCTCAGGGGAATGCGCCAGGGAGGGGCTACTGCCAGGAGCATCAGGTCTGAAAACCAAGTCCTGTTGGGCCAGTACGGCGCAACCCTCAGGACTTGTTGCCCGTCCTCCCTGACTTTGCACAACGTCTGTGCAACGAGGCTCACTTGGGGAAACAGGTACTTGCACAGCCCCCAAGGCAAGCTGTGCGCCAAGGCATCCGTGCCGAGGGGAGCCTCGGACAGGGAGTACCAAAGGGGGCAATGAACGGACTCTCGGGAGGCAAACAGGTCCACCTGCGCCTCTCTGAATCTCTCCCAAATTAGCTGGACTGCATGGGGGTGAATTCTCCATTCTCCGCAGAGCGTTACCTGCCGTGAGAGCACATCTGCTGCATGGTTGAGGACGCCCAGGAGGTGAGTGGCTTGCAGAGACTTTAACATCTGCTGACTCCAAAGGAGGAGGTGGCGGGCAAGTTGCGACATGCAACGTAAGCGTACGCCACCCTGGCGGTTTATGTATGCCACAGTCGCTGTGTTGTCCGTCGCTGTGTTGTCCGTTGACCAACACGTGCTTGCCCTGAATCAATGGCCGAAGCTTCCACAAGGCCAGAGATACCGCTAGCAACTCTAGGCAGTTGATGTGCCATTGCAGGTGGGGCCCTGTTCAGAGCCACGATACTGCCTGCCCATTGCACACGGCACACCAGCCTGAATTCGAGGCATCTGTCGTGACCACGACATGCCTCGAGACATGCTTTAAGGGAAGATTAAATCCACCCTGAGACGGACCGCCTGCCTCACTCGTGAACTCTACCGGGCAGAACGAGCATGCTGGGGGATGGGAGGTCCGCAGAAACTGAGCCAGCGGAGAAGCTCCCATATCCACATCCAAATCGCCCACGGCACTCACCGACCCAGCCGCCTGAGTTTCAACACAGGATGGACCGGGTCGGGAAGCAGCCGCGGTGGCTCTCTTCTTCACGTAGAAGAAAGACCACAACGTTCTCATGGGCAAGTTCTCACAGTGAAAACATGTCCCATTCATAAAAGCTGCCTTGGTGTGCTGGTGACCCAGGCACTCGAGACAGATTTCGTGACCATCCGGTGGGGAGAGATAACAGCCACACCCAGTAGCACAAAGGCAAAAGGACATCTTTAAAAAGACGCCAATCGTTTGTGCGAGCTTTTTTAGAGAAAATATACTCTTTTAAATATACTCTTTTTTACACCTGTGGACTCAGAGTCCTGGGGAAGCACAACACTCGACCCTGCGAGGGTGACCGCTGATATGCACAGTAAAATCCAGCAGCGATAGCAAGGTGACAGGACAAACACACACATGCGCTCGGCTTCGAAGAACAAGTCTGAATGAGTGGTGCATGCCATCTGCTTTTATACCCATATGTCCGGGGTGGAGAGTGGCATGCAAATTCTACTCGCCAATTTTCATTGGCTTTTTCTGAATAAAGTAAAGGTGATTGGGGCTTTCAAGAGTGAACCCCTAGTGTCACTACATCGACACAACTTTGAATGAGTGACAGTCAGGGAAACTAAATTGAACAATTACTTCACATCAGTTTAACTTAAAGGAATGTTCCAGGTAAACTTAAAGGAATATTTATGTTTAATACAAGTTAAGGTCAATCAACAGCATTTGTTGCATAATGTTTAATACCCCAAAAATGTATTTATACTTTAAATTATTTATACAATTTCATTGGAAGTGAATGGGGACAATCCGAAAACATTAAAATACTCACTGTTTTAAAAGCATAGCCACAAGATGTAAACAATATGCGTTTTATCATGATTTTACTCTGATAAAATTGCTTGCTAACCTTTTCTGCATAAACTTATTTTCATTTTTACAACTTTGTTACCATGACGACATAATGCCTTAAAACCAAAAATCCTAAAGAGACAGTAAAATCAAAGATTTAAACAACTTTAAAGCTACCTTTACTTAAAGCTAGAATTAATGTAGGTTCTTTAAAACAATTATAAGCTTCACATTTCTTTAAATGTCTTTAAAACCTCAAAACAAATTGGCCCTATTCACTTCCATTGTAAGTGCCTCACTGTAATCTTGAGTTTTGCTTTAAAAGGAAAAGGAGGGATGAGTCAAATTATGCTTTGTGGAAGTCAGCGTTATGCAACAAGTACTGTCTATTGATCTTTAATTGAGCCTGGAATATTCCTTTTAGCTTTATGGACAACATCTTTGGCATGCTTGTCAGTTACCACAATCATTTCAACTCAACCTCCTGTTTGTGGGGGCCTGGGTAGCTCAGCGAGTATTGACGCTGACTACCACCCCTGGAGTTTCGAGTTCGAATCCAGGGTGTGCTGAGTGACTCCAGCCAGGTCTCCTAAGCAACCAAATTGGCCCGATTGCTAGAGAGGGTGGAGTCACATGGGGTAACCTCCTTGTGGTCACAATTAGGGGTTCTTGCTCTCAATGGAGTGCGTGGTAAGTCGTGTGTGGATCGCGGAGAGTAGCATGAGCCTCCACGTGCGGAGTCTCCACGGTGTCATGCACAACGAGCCATGTGATAAGAGGCGCAGATTGATGGTATCAGAAGCAGAGGCAACTGAGACTTGTCCTCCACCACCCGGATTGAGGTGAGTAACCGCACCACCACGAGGACCTACTAAGTAGTGGGAATTGGGCATTCCAAATTGGGAGAAAAGGGGATCAAATAAAACATAAAACATAAATAAATAAACCTATAGTTTGTTAGGAAAATTGTGTTTACATTAATGCACATACATTGGACACAAGTCTGCAGCACTGCAAATAAATGTGTTTGGGGGGATGGGGGGGGTATACTAATATCCATAAAGTACTGTTTACATAGAGCAAACTCCTCCCACTGGAATTACATTGAATTATGCATTGTTAGAAGTTCATCCACCAGGAAAAGCTGTCCCACCTCAACAGGATGATTTAGATACATTTACCTCTCAACTAGCTTTCAAAAAAGAAACAATCTGACTGAAAAAGGCACATAAATGCTTTACATTTTAGCTTTTCAATGTGCCGATCTTACCACTAGGTTTCCATTTTAAGTAGATTACTATACACACGCATTTCATTGGTTTTCACAAACTAAGGACAAATTTGTAATTATTTTGGTTTAGATTTACATGCGTTAGTGTATGTGAGTATAAGCAGACCCCTCACATCATGTTTGTTGTGAATACTACCATTGTGGAGTGAGGCCAGAGCGCTGTGTGCTCCTGCTTTTGAGGAAACAGCTTTCAGGCCTCTCATTATTACAGCAGTTTCCTCCAGATATCCTCCAGAGTGGGGTAGGAGAGATAGAAATCTCCCTTCATCATGTGCTCGCTACAGTACCTCTCAATCTACATTAGAGAGCAGGAAAACTTATGACCTTCTCCTTTGAGATAATGGCATAGAGTGCAGACAAGATGGAGAAGTTTCTGTGAGCTGTTCTATATAATTTGTCTGTAACTATATACATGGTTTTAAAAAAGAGAGGCTTGAAAAAGGATCTTTCGGTGTCTGAGTGAGTTTAATTACAATGATACTTCATTCATCTGGTTAATTAATAATTGCACTGAAGCTTTAAAACTCCATTCCTCATTTAAAGTCATTTTGGGCATTTGGGCAGATGGGCATTCTCAAGAGAAAGGCTTATGAGTTTGGAATGGCATAAGGGTGAGTAAATTATGATTGATATGAAATGATGACTGGGTAAACCATTTGTAACAAATCCCTTAGCACCAGGGAATGAGGAAGCGTGAGACGGCGATTCCAACACAGGATTTTTTCTATGTTGGAATCGCCATCTCCCTCTTCCTCATTCCCTGGAGCTAAGGGATTTGTTACTCTGGTGCCGAAACCCGGGAATTGAGGGAGATTGCCATCATAGAGTCCTCATCATTGGCTGACATCATAAAGACCCTCACTGGCATCCACCAGACACAACGCCAGGCCATCCTGGAGCTTCATTCTGAACAGGAGCAATGGTTCGAGGTACTCTTTCAAGCCCAGGCGGAGGACCGACGGGTGTTCCAGAGCTTGCTACTACAGGGGGGTACTCTAGCAGCAACACCGGCCATGGGTTCACCATATCAGATCACCCTTTCCAAGATGGGCCCCCAGGAAGACCCCAAGGCTTTCATGGTGCTGTTTGAGCGGGCCGCTAGTGGGTCGGGCTGGCCCAAGACGCAGTGTGCAGTCCGCCTGCTGCTGCACTTGTCGGTGGAGGCCCAGCTCGTGGCCCAACAACTACCTGTGGCTAACCTGCTGGAGTACTCGGAAGCAGGCCATCCTACAGTGGGTCAGCCGGAACCTACGGGGCATTCTGTTGGCCGTTTGCCTTCGCCTTACAGCTCCAGGATGCCTGTCAGAGGTTGCTAGCTGAGGAATGCGACGCCGGTGAGATTGTCAACATGGTGGTGCTGGAAAAGTTCATGGCCCGGCTATTGAAAGGGACAATGGAGTGGGTCCAGTGCCACCGCCCGGCATCGCTGGATAAGGCGGTCCAGTTGGCTGAGGGCCATATGGCGGCATATTCAGGGGCCAGCAAGCCCTCTTCTTCTCTCTCTTTCTCTCTCTCTCTCCCTCTCTCTCTCATCCCTCCCCCTCTCCTTCCCCTTGTCCTGTTCCTATTCCCCAGAAATGGGGAATTCTGACTCCAAAACTGGTTCCCCGGTCCCATGGACCATTCAACCCGCCGGCTCTCCATAACCCTCTCCGCTCTCCCCCACAGGTTGGTGAATCCGCTACTGTGGGTGTGGCTGTGAAGTCAGGGCCGGTCTGCTGGAGCTGCAGGGAACCTAGGCATTTCCAGGGCTGATGCCCTGCGACAGAGGTGGAGACATTGGTCCGGAACTCTGATGCACCACAGGCCGCTCCCGATCGAGCAGGAGCATACCGGATACCTGTGAGTATTAAGGGGGGTATATACCAAGCCTTGGTGGATTCAGGTTGTAACCAAACCTCCATTCACCCGACAGCTTGGTTCAAAACGAGGCTTTGGGTACAAGCTGTTGGGTGAAGTTGAGGTGTGTGCACGGGGATATTCACGATTACCCATTAGTGACAGTCATTATTCAATTTCGGGGACAAAAGCATAGTGTTGAGGTTGCAGTTAGTCCCCGCCTCTCCATCCACTAATTTTGGGTACAAATTTGCTAGAATTTCAACTTTATTGAGGGGAATTTGTGTGGATGGGTCTTGTAACAAAGTGTATCAGTGTGTGGTGTGCGATTCACTGGCTGGGGAGGCGGTGCCAGGGCTGTCTATGTCGGATCCACATCAGGATGATGCAAGGGAGGGGGAAACCCCGGCTTAGAGGCTTCCCCCACCCTTAGAGGATTCTCCTGCAGGGGATTTCCCTCTGGAACAGACGTGAGACGAGACCCTTAGGCATGCCTTTGACCAAGTGAAAGTGACTGATGGTTAACACTTCCAGCCAACACTTCAGATGGCTCATCTTAATCCAATGGCAGGTCACTTATGGCAGGAAAAAACAGTAAACTGTCTGATGGCCCATTTCTATTGGCCGGGCATTCATGGGGATGTTCTCAGGTGGTGTGCGGCATGCCGTGAATGTCAGCTGGTGAATCTGGCAGCCACCCCAAAAGCGGCATTGCGGCCCCTTCCATTGATCGAGGTCCCTTTCGAAAGAATTGGCATGGATCTCGTCTCGGCTACAGAAATTTACATGGGGAGATAAAGTCCTTGTATTGCTCCCCACATCAAGCTCTAAATTACTTGCCAAGTGGCAAGTACCCTTTGAGGTCACAAGGCGAGTTGGTGAAGTGGATTACGAGGTTAAACGAATGGTTTTTGTTTAAATAACAATATCGCTTAGCAGCGATATTGAAAATAACGACAAATGAAACGACAAAAGATAGGCAAACAAATGAACACAGCTTTTCTGCATGACAAATGGCCAACACAGAGACAGCTTGTCAGCTGGGCTATCTCTCCTCTACTGTGGCTATGGCAGTTCCTTTATTTCTCTCCAGCTCTCACTGTAAACACAAACAGCTGTTAGAGATAATTTTCCACAGGTGTCAATCCATACCATTCTTTCTCTCCTGGCCTCTATCTCCACAGACGTCGCTCGCCACGCCCACATCACCACACTATTCCTTTAATAATGCATGGTGACATATGTATTTAGGAAATGGTTGCATGTATTTAGGAACGTTATCCTATTGTTGTTTTAGAGTCAGGTGTGTGTGTGTTGATAACAATCTAAGAGAGGAAGAATTTATATTAGTTGTGCTTGAACAAATGCGCACATGGCCTCTCTCTCTTTTCATTCACTTAATGCCACTCCCTCCATCTGAGCTTCTCTCTCTCTCTCTCTCTCTCTCTCTCTCTCTCTTACACATCTCATTTCAAACCCAGGATGCAGCATGCAGGAAGGAAGTTATTAGTTCACGGAATGAAAATGTGAAAACAGTTGACAGGAAGAGCACTGTATGTGCATTTGTGTACACTGTACACTCTAGGTCAGCTAATAGGAAGTCAGTAGTATCCTGTATTGACAGCAGAGCAGAAAATGTATTGCAAGAGAAGGAAATATTTATTCTAGACTTAATGGTTATCTACGCCAGCCCAAATGTTTCCTTTTGTTTCAGCCATCACTCAGGGAGGACACCATCCCTGCATCTGAATATGTACAGCCTACATTTTCTCTAATCTTATATGACTGTATTATTTTAAACATGATTACAAAAATGCTAATACTACTCCTGATGAGCAATTAGCAAAAAAAAAAAAAAAAAGTGCACCTTCTACATTTATTGTTTATTCTGTACATTTTTTCTAAAAAGTCATTCTCTCAGTCACAATTCTGCAATGTGTTTTCATGGACTATTCTGGAACAAACTATATGGAACATGTTTGCAGCACCTTTGAAACTTCTATTCATACCCATATACAGTATATATATATATATATATATATATATATATATATATATATATATATATATATATATATATATACACACACACACACACACACACACACACACACACACACACCCTCAGTAGTATATAAGTCAGTTAAAACAAGACTATTAGTCTTGAATTTGATGACACCAAAACCCAACCTAACCCAACATGCACCGTAAGCATAGTTATATGACTATGTATGAATGTGTGTAATTGAATAACTGGTAAGAATTATCTTTCTCTCCATCTACAGTATATCTGCCACCCTGGTGTTATTTCCTTCCTTCCTTCCTGTAGTTGTTTGTACTTCAACAGACTTTAATGGAAAGGTTAACTGTTATCTGTTGCTGCTGCTTCTCTGACCCAAATACTGCTCTGCTCAGATCAACAGTCGAACAGATGCTGGCAGTGAGGGAGGCTGAACAACACATATTAAGGCAGGTCAAGATAATGACTGAGGATATGCTTTCTCTCAAATGCTAAGGAGTTAAAGGAATAGTTCACCTTAAAGGTCATCTTCAACTCACCCTATTACGCAGTTCCAAAACTGTATGAATTGTATTCTTCCTTGTAACACAAAAGCTAAAGCTAGACAGAATTTTCACACTACTTTTTTTTTTTACAAATAAGTGAATATGAAGGGTCTCTGATTAAAAAAATATATAAAAAATAGTCGATATGGCTCTTACGCACATAGTCCAAGGGGTGAATTCTTTAAACAGTTGCATCACTTTTGCACATGGTACTTCAGTGCAAGAAGTGGAGTCTTTTTCATTAACCACCCACAATATAGTTTAAGCAGGTGCAATTGGCACTGAAATAGAGCTGCGAGTTCAGTATTTAAATTGTCATTGTCATTCCTTTTTGCACATCATAGCATCGTGCTATTTCGGCTAGATGAAAGCAGGCGGTAAAATTAATTTAATTTAATTTAATTTAATAAAGATGTTAGTTCAAATTTTCTGTCAATAATATCAGCAGTAATTAATCAAATAATGATCAAATGTTGGAGAAGAGCATTATAACCTGGTATATATCCAGATGCACGGTATAGTCAAGTGCACTTCAGCATGTTTCCTTCTCCACTATACAGCGGTCATAACCAGCCCGCTAGATCAGAACTGTGGCGTGCTATTTGCGTTCAGCACAGATTTAGTGGACATGTTTGCGGCGTTGTTTGATCTGCATTATTCCTTTAGTTAATTGGGTGCTAAACCAGCACAGAAACTGTGTGCAAATAACTGCTGCTTTAATGGGGCAGAATTCATAATTAATAAAAATAGCCCAAACAGCTTAATTGCGCTGTGGTCCAAGTCTTCTGAATATGAACAATAGCTTTGTATTTTTAGCCGGTGGGTTGAAAATAATCACCACAGGATACAAAAATATCTATTGGGGTTTTATTCTGACGGCTGTCTGTTAAACAAAAAAACAGTGGTCGATGGGGACGTAAATAAAAAACAATAGTAAAATGAAATACAAAAATTAAATATGGTAATGAAATACAAATATGGTGAACAAAACCGGGAGCTCTTAGAACTCCCTAAATTGACGAGTGATCAAAAATACTTTCTTGACTCAGAAATTACTTTGGCGGAGCTTGTTGAGGTAATTAAAGCCTTGCCAACAGGGCCAGATGGTTTTGCCGCAGAATTTAGATCTTATGTCACAGAACTGGCTCCACTTAATGTATGTTAGAAGTTTACACAGAGTCATTAAAGAAAGGTGAACTACTGCCAACCATGCAAAGCCCTGATCAGTCTCATTCTTAAAAAAGATAAAGACCCAAATGAATGTAAAAGTTATCATCCAATTTCGCTGATCCAGTTACATGTAAAAAAAAATTGTCAAAAATTCTGGATAATTGATTAAGCAGAATAATTACATCTATTATACAAATAGATCAAGTGGGGTTTATTCGTGATCATAGTTTTTCGGATAATATTAGACATTTTATAAATATTATGTGGTGTATGTACCTTATGTAGCGAATGATCAGACCCTGATCTCACTTGCGCCGAGAAGGCATTTGATAGGGTGGAATGGGACTATCTTTTTAAGATTTTTGAAATGTAAGTGGTTATAAACAACCGTTAGCAACAGTGCAAACTAATGGATTAATTTCAGATTTCCTTTCTCTTGGTTGGGGAAACCGGCAAGGCTATCCTCTCTCCCCTTTATTGTTCTGGCTTGCCCTGGAACCATTTGCTGCCGCAATAAGAAAAGAGGATGATTTTCCTGGCATTGTAGCAGGAGGTGTGATGCATAAACTTCTACTTTATGCAAATGATATACACTGGCAGCCAAAAGTTTTGAATAATGTACATATTTTGCTGTTTCAGAAGGAAATTGGTACTTTAATTCACCAAAGTGGCATTCAGCTGATCACTAAGTATAGTCAGGACATTACTGATGTAAAAAACAGCACTATCACTATTTGAAAAAAAAGTCAATTTTGATCAAATCTAGACATGCCCCATTTCCAGCAGCCATCACTCCAACACCGTATCCTTGAGTAATCATGCTAAATGGCTAATTTGGAACTAGAAAATCACTTGCCATTATATCAAACACAGCTGAAAGCTATTTGATTCGTTAAATGAAGCTTAACATTGTCTTTGTGTTTGTTTTTGAGTTGCCACAGTATCTAAACAAGAGGATAAGTACATCAGAGTCTCTAGATTGAGAAATAGATTCCTCACATGTCCTCATTGAATTCTACCCGCTCAACACCAGTTTCATGTACAACAATAAAGAGAAGACTCAGGGGTGTAGGCCTTATGGGAAGAATTGCAAAGAAAAATCCACTTTTGAAACAGAAAAACAAAAAGAAAAGGTTAGAGTGGGCAAAGAAACATAGACATTGGACAACAGATAATTGGAAAAGAGTGTTATGGATCTTAACCCCATTGAGCTTTTGTGGGATCAGCTAGACTGTAAGGTGCATGAGAAGTGCCCGACAAGACAGCCACATCTATGGCAAGTGCTACAGGAAGCGTGGGGTGAATTGTCACCTGAGTATCTGGAAAAACTGACAGCTAGAATGCCAAGGAACTGCAAAGCTGTCTTTGCTGCACGTGGAGAATATTCTTTGAAGAAGTTTAAGAAGTTCTGAAAAAGTTTCACATTGTAATATTAATTTTTCACATAATTAATGTCCTGACTATCCACTTTGGTGAATAAAAGTACTAATTTCTTTCCATAAGAGCAAAATCTGTACATTATTCCAAACTTTTGGCCGCCAGTGTATTATTATTTGTCTCTGACCCTAGTAGATCTATGCCTAGGCTCCATAAAATGATTAACTCTTTCTCCAAATTTTCAGGATACAGGGTGAATTGGTCTAAATAGGAAGCTCTTGCTCTGAAAGCATAGTGCCCTGCCACGTCTTTCCAACCTGGCACCTTTCAATGGCCCAAGCAAGGCATTAGGTATTTAGGTATTTTATTTCCAGCATATTTGAGAGATTTAGTTAGAGTTCATTTAGACCCATTAATGAAAATGTTCTCGTGTGACATGGATAGGTGGGCTTCATTACATTTGTCTATGGCAGGGAAGGTCAATGTTATAAAAATGAATTGTATCCCCAAATTCAATTATCTACTACTGTCTCTCCCCCTAGAAATTACTCTTTCTTATTTTAAACAATTTGATAGAATATGTATCTAAAAACTATAAAAAGTATTTTACTTGGAATGGTAAACAATCTCGGTTGCATTTCAGTAAGTTACATGACAAAGTTGACAAAGGAGGTTTAGGCCTCCCCAAAATTTTGTTTTATTACTATGCTTTTAGTCTCAGACACCTGGCCCATTGGTCTCTTCCACCTGAAAGAGCCCCTCCCTGGTATTACACTGAACAAGCAGTCCTTGCTCTAATCTCTTCATTGCAAATTCTTTCTATCAAACTGCCTGGAGAAGTAAAAATGGATCCCATTATTCCACACTTACATTCAGTATGGACAAAGGTTTCCCGTATGTTCAATTTTGATACTTAAATGTTTCCTCAAGCATATGGCTGAACCTCAAATTGTGTATTAACAAGTCCCCTTTTTGCTGGAAACAACAGATCGAGAGGGTTGTTGTTACACTTGGTCATTTAGGTTCCTGGGCTCTACCATCTCTGAGGACCTGAAGTGGGACACCCACATAGGCTCGAATGTCACCAGCTGAGAAAGTTCAACCTACCACTGGAGCTGCTGACTCAGTTCTACTCAGCCGTCATTGAGTCTGTCCTGTGTACATCTATAACTGTCTGGTTTGGTTCAGCCACCATATCAGACAGAAGGAAAATACATCAGACAGTCAGGACTGCTGAGAGGATTATTGGTGCCCCCTAACCACCCTCCAAGACCTGTACGTCTTCAGAGTGAGGAAACGTACACCCTGCCCACTCCCTTTTTGAACTGTTGCCCTCTGGCCGCCACTACAGAGCACTCAGCACCAGGACAACCAGGCACAATAACCATTTTTAACCTCAGACCATTTACCACATGAACAATTAACTGCCTTCAGGACTCCAATAGTGCAATAATGTATAAATATGTCATGTAAATTTGTAAATTCACTCATATTTAATTCAATAACTGTACATACCCCTACCTTGCACATATATTACCTCTTGCACATGTACATACGCCATTCTATGTTATATGTCCTATTTTTTGTATGTCTATTTATACTCTTACCTTGTTTTGTATTATGTGTCTCACTGTAATGTTCTGTCTGTACTTGCTTGCTTGTTTCTCCTATCACCAAAAAAAAAAAAAAAAAAAAACTTCCTTGTCACCGACAGGTGAGACAATACACTGTTTATATCTGGTCACTTAAATGTGTCTCCTGTAACCACTTGTGTTTGGATTTCGAGGGGAGGACCTATGATTTCAAGACAATACACATCAATAACTAAGTCACTGTTTTACTGCATGATTATAAACCTCTAAAAAGTCAGAAAATCGAAGTACAAACACAACATTTCAAGCAAAATTATCTGTTGTTTTAGTGGAGTGCCTGTGTTAATCTGAGCTTCAGACGTGTGTGTTCTCATCTGTGTCCCAGCCACATGTAACAGGCAAAGTTTATACTCTTTTTTTTTTTTTTTTTAGCAAAACGGTTGATTGAGAGGTGAGAGGTGGTGCTTCACTGCTGTCTGGGATGCATACAGATTAACGTTTACACCTCAGATGCGATGTGGTTACATACATTTTTGGCTACATCCATATGTGGTTTTTGTGATGTGATCACAAAACATTTTAGACCCCATTTATACCTGTATTTTGCACTGACCACATGTGATCAGATCACCCAAAATGGGGTTTTAGTCAGAACGGTTGGTTCTGGAAGGGCATAGGGGAAATCAAGGTTAATACCCTCCCTTAGACCCTGCCATGATAAAGTTCATTCTGGCTTGTCTGTATGATCATAAATATCTTGAAATATTTGTAATAAATGCACTAATAGATTGTCTGCATCATAAATATCTTGTTAATTAGCATTCCCTTCACATTATAATCATACTATCAAAATACCTCAAGTTTGCACTGAAGAATGAGCTGTGCACAAAGATAGACAAGAGAGACAGATTTAGACATTCTGACTTCTTTTGTTCTATTATCCAGGCAAATCTTTGGCAACATGAGTGCAAGAGCTTATTTGAGCCTCATGTTCTTTACTCGAAAGACTTAAAGCAAGGTTAGGTTAAGAAGTGGTGAAATGTTGTAAAGTCAAAGTTGGTTTGAATGGGGTTACTCAGTATTTTCCTTACCTGACATCTCACCTCTCAAACACTCTCAGTGATTAGCCTAGTTCACACGAGGACTCGCACACGCCAGCAGGGCACCATGGGATAATTCCGCTTCCTGTTTTCTGATTTAGGCGTTTGTTTTCCAAAAGAACATCCAAGTTCTACTTAAACCAGACATGGGCCACTTCTGGGTGTTTATAATATGGCCTGTTATCTAAGACCCATCAAATGTAACTTGTTATTTAAGGTTTACACCTAGCATTAACGTGTGAAGTATTAAATCAGAAAATACATGTAATTGACGTGCAAAAAAATTTGTGATTGGATCGCTTAAAGCCCAATTTGAGGTAGTCAAAAATGCGTTTGACCACATTGTATTTGTAGTGTAAACTCTAATCTGTCCTGATGCCTTATTCACCTTTCACTTTCATTGTGTCCTTTTTCATACAATGATAGTGAATGGTGACTGAGGCTGTTATTCTGCTTAACATCTCCTTTCATGTTCTAAAGAAGAAATAAAGTCACATGGCTTCAGAACAAAATGAGGGTGACTAAATGATGACAGAATATTCATATTTGGGTGAACTATCCCTTTAAAATAACTGCTTGACTACAACAACAATCATTCCATGTTTGTAGTGAAACTGAAATTCAGATTCTTTTGAAGCAACATTATGTTGTTGCTTCCAAAGAAGCAATAATGTGTTGTAACCCCTCCACATTATAACATAGTGATGCAGTCATGTAATCAGAGATTTCAGGACACACATTTGAAACAGATGCCAGGTGTAAACAGCAGTCTGTCTCACCTGAATCACTCAAGACAGATGTTAAATAGCAGGTTTAAACAGAGTCAAAGCAAAGTCAGGTAAGTATTTAAATGCAACACTGGTAAACCTGGTACCGGTTTGTGGCCAGTATTTGTTGCTCATTAATCACGTTTGAGACGGCAGTTTCAGGTTACTTAGATGCGTGTTTACATGATTTTCATAATCTCTTGCAGTACTGATATTTGTTCTGCCCTTGGAACATTCCTCATTATGAGCACCACCCAACATTATTGTGGGAAGGAAAGATATATGCATCAACATCCATGAGTAGGACACAGTTGTTGCACTTTGTGACTATTTGAACTGTACTAGTAAAAATAAAAACCAAACAGAAACTATAAATGTGCTTTACAATAGGAACAAAAACTAAATAGAGTTACATCCGGTGTCCGAATATGCTTACTTACCTAATATACAGTATAGTATGCCAAAATCTGTATGTCAAATTAATAGGGTATCTGAATCCTCAATATTCATAAAACGATAGGCGAGAAATATTCGGATGACCTACTACAACCAGCAAAATTCTGAAATGCACATCCACTGGACAATGTACTATCCCATTAGGCCATGGGAACTAAGCTGGCTGAGATGGCATATTCAAAACAGTGAATAAATAAAAAAAAATTAATTAAATAACAAAATAAAAAAATAAAAAATGGCAGAGAACCATGAGTTAGGTGGCTCTTTTCAACTGTACTGTAAGTGATATACACTCACTGAGCACTTTATTAGGAACAGCTGTACACCTACTTTTTCATGTGATTATCTAATCAGCCAATCGTTTGGCAGCAGTACAATGCATAAAATCATGCAGATACGGGTCAGGAGCTTCATTTAATGTTCACATCAACCATCAGAATGGGGGAAAAATGTGATCTCAGTGATTTCGACTGTGGCACGATTGTTGGTGCCAGACGGGCTGGTTTGAGTATTTCTGTAACTGCTGATCTCATGTGATGTTCACGCACAACAGTCTTTAGAGTTTACTCAGAATGGTGCCAAAAACAAAAAACATCCAATGAGCGGCAGTTCTGTTGATGGAAATGCCTTGTTGATGAGAGAGGTCAACGGAGAATGGCCAGACTGGTTCGACAGAAAGGCTACGGTAACTCAGATAACAATTGTAGTGAGCGGAATAGCATCTCAGAATGCACAACACGTCAAACCTTGAGGTGGTTGGGCTATAACAGCAGAAGACCATGTCGGGCACTTTATTAGGACCATAGTGTTCCTAATAAAGTACTCAGTATATACCAAGAAAGCTGTTCCACGTGGTTAAATTCTACTGGGGTACATTATTTTCATGGTTGTTGCTACTATATCATATCTTTGGGTCAAAGGAAAATGCCCATGTTCCCGTATGAAGTATGTCAGGGAATGTATTCTTTCTACTCACAAGCATACTGTACCTAAAGAATTTACTGTAGTAATGCCCCAGAAGTGCATACTTCATCAAATGCAGTACATACTCTGACAGTACATTATTTTGGATGCAGTGACAGATTCTGTCAAAAAGAACCGCCCAATTAGACAGGAGGGGAGTTTACAAGGATACAAACCGGTAATTACAAGGGTATTATGCTATAAATGTGGTTTATGAGGAAATTTCTAGTGTCCCCATAATTCAAATTGCTTAAAAATCATCTTAAACTATGTTTTTGTATATATATATATATATATATATATATATATATATATATATATATATATATATATATATATATATTTTATTTTTATTTTTTATTATTTTTTTTTAATGTATAAATGCAGAAAGTTTTTTGTGAGGGTTAGGTTTAGGGGTAGTGTTAGGTTTAGGGGATAGAATCTATAGTCTGTACAGTATAAAAATCATTGTGTATATGGAGAGTCCTCATAAGGATAGCCGCACCAACGTGTGTGTGTGTGTGTGTGTGTGTGTGTGTGGCTCATCAATCCCTGCTTTTCTGTTTTATATTCAGTGTGTGGTTTACTAAGAATAGTGAGAGATGTTGCAGCTCATATCAGGTTGAAGGAAGCGCTTGGTTTGGGGATGCTTGTCGTTTGTGTATTGAACTTTTTCTTTTTTTTTTTTTTTTTAAGCGTCTCAATACCAAAATGTTCGCTTTGCACAACAAAACCTCTGTAGCTGAGTATCCATGCTAAATCATTACATTGATACAAACAGATGGTAGGTGGACTGTTAAATATATGAAAGTAAATTTGTGCCTAAAAGATTTGCATGCGCAAAGTAAGATTTGTGAAAGCATAAATCAAATTGCAACTGTAAAACAAAAAATGACATGTACACAGAATGTTTTGTAAAGGTGTAAATCAAGTCGCAAGTGCAAAAAAAATAAAAATGATTTGCAATATTTTAATGCTTTGCATAAGTGTAATTCATGTGTTGTGAATCTTTAACTTCATACTAACACAAAATAAATTTCAACTGTATTCTCTTAATGACTTCCTTTTTTTCAAACTTTTGGCACTGTTTTTTTTTTTTTTTTTTTTATATGGCCAAAAACATTGCAAACCTGCAATCAGACATATGCAGGAAAAGAAAGGGCGTCTTGAACAGCAAAATGGATTAACTGCGTAGAATCAGTCTGTGTGTGTAAACAATAAACTATTGCAAAAGTGTAAATGACTTGTGCTTGTGGAATTGTTTTCCAGAAATAATTTGAAATACATTGTTCCATCTTCCCTATTGTTGTGCTCAAACTATTGGCACAACTTTCTCACTATGAAAAAAGGCAACCTGGTTCTTGTAACCAATCAAATTATGTTTTGGTTGACCAGTTTACTCTGATCTGATTGGTTTAATAGCATGACAGACAGCTTCTTCTTCATATGGCTCAGCGTCAATCCTCTGGAAGTACAGTTTTGCTCCTCTCTTTTTTTTACTCTTGCAATTTTATTTATACTTTCACATGTCTGCACGTGCAATTTTTTTCGGCAATAAATTATCTTCATATATGATATCTTTGCATATTATGCAGCAGAAACATTTAGTAAACCAAAATACAAGAAATCTGAAATGAATTTCCGTACTTGTCCAGACTAGTTTATGCTTGTTTGGAACTGGTCTAGCTAGTGGAACAGCATAACCATGCTGTTCACTAGTTAAAGAAGGCTGGGAATGCCAGCAAACCAGCATTCCATTTCAGGGACCAAAATCCAAATACAACATATGCTGGTGACTATCAGTGATTCAACAGGGTTAACAACTATCTATTAATGGTGTAAACTTGTGAACAAATGATTATCCTAAGATTAACCTGCAGATCAATTTTAACACGCCTAAACTTTAACTTTATTTCAATTCACATTGCCTGAACTGCCGAACTGTGCTGAATAGCAAAACATTGCCGTCATGCACATCAATTTGCAAAATATTGCCATCATAACTTTTAGAACATTTTGTACTGCAGTAACTTTTTGTACCAGTACACCGTGCAACCCTACTGTATAATATTTAAACAGCAGCCTGTTACTGGCTTGTCTTCTTAGGCAGGTACAGGGCAGTCATCCCTAAATGTCAGCAAGGATATGATACTGTGTTTACAAAGAACCATCGGACGAGCGGCATACACTCCAACTGGCTATGATAAAAATCGCACAGATGCACGTAGACACAGAACTTGTTACATGATATCTAGTTGAGCATTCAGATGCAGAAAGACTAGAATAAATATTTGAGGAAGGGGCGCTTCCGGCCCCACGGCCCTGCCTGTTTGAGGAACAATATTAGCTCTGTGTGTTTAGCCGGAAGTCTTTCAGCAAGTATTTCAGCAAGAGGGAGGACATATAACACAACAACACAAAACTCCAATCAATGATGTTCATGTTGACATATTCTGAAGGATAGATATTGATGGCTGTTTTGTTCACCATCATTTGTTTTCATTTCATGATGTGAATGTGTACCAGCCTCCATTGGAAGTCTCTTGTGTGGCTATAGGTTGATGAGTGATGCTGTTCCTAATTATTTATTTGCTCCCTCCCCCCATCACAGCGACTATAAAACATCCATTCCCCAAAGGCTTGATTTACACACCCACACCCAAAAAATTCATCCACCCAACCTCCTCTCAAGGGGTAGGTCACAGCTCCACATACGTGAATGTGTTTGTCTACATTCCTGTTGTTTTGTCTGTCTATCTATGTGTTTGTGTGTCTGCCCTCTTGTGTCATCTGCAACTAATAAAAAGATGGAGGGGAAAAAGCTTAGGAGAATGAAACTACAATGAAAATAAAAAAGACTGCATATACAAATATAGCTACAAAATACAAAGACTTGGGAAATGTTCAGAATGGAATACTAGCTTACTACTATATACTGTATACACAGGGTTGGGAGGGTTACTTTTGAAACGTATTCCACTATAGATTACAGAATACATGCTGTAAAATGTAATTTGTAATGTATTCCGTTAGATTACTCAAGGTCAGTAATGTATTCTAAATACTTTGGATTACTTCAGCACTGGTAGATTTTCTCACTTGTTTTGACTATAAAAACTCTGCCAGTACAGTAAGACAAAATACATGTTAAAAATACATTTTCTGAATATCTTATGCAGTGTTGTTTCTAAAACAAGATAAATCAAATTGTTCTTATTTTAAGGATTTTTTTATGTTTTGACAGGAAAACAATAAAAAAAAATATCAAGAAAATTTGCCCTTATATCAGAGGTCTTACAAGAAAAAAAGAAATTATGATCCAACATGAATTTTCTTGATAAAAAAATATGATCATGCCTGGTAACATGTGCATGTAAAATGGCTAGAAATAGCATTTTAGCTTAGTGTAAAGCTGACAATTTACACAAGGTTTATTTCTATTTCTTCTGCTCCAAACTTACTTCAAACTTACTTCTCTGTCTGCTCGTATGAATGTAACACATCATAAGAAAGTGTTTCACCGCTGTTCAAATGCACTTTGGATCACATCATTTATATGTATACATTTTTCCATCTGAAAGGACTAAATATTAAATGAAACAAATGACAATAAAATGCAAAGTAATCTCTTCAGTGATCAAAATACTTTTTGAATGTAACTATTCTAAATACCAGTGATTTAAACTAACTGTAGTGGAATACAGTTACTTATATTTTGTATTTTAAATACGTAATCCCGTTACATGTATTCCGTTACTCCCCAACCCTGTGTATACACTAAGTACTGCCTACTAGTTTTTTTTTTTTAAAGTACATGAATCAGTTGGAATTATTCCACATTAAGTGCTTCAAACTGTATGCTACATTGATTTCACATGACCTTATCTTTGAAGGTTTAATTCAGCGAGTGGTATCCAGTTATCATCTCTGAAATAAGTGTTATTTTACATGTCAAATCCAATATTGTGTAAGCATGTCTTAACATTTAGCAGGCCAATCAAATAATGAGTCAAGAAAGAGATGTTAAAGGGATAATTCACCCAAATATGAAAATTATCTCATTTACTCACCCTCATGCCATCCCAGATGTGTACGACTTTCTTTTATATGCAGAGCACAAATTAAGATGTTTAGAAGAACATCTCAGTCCTGTAGTTCCTCACTATGCAAGTGAATGGGTACCAAATTTTTGAAGCTCCAAAAAGCACATAAAGGCAGCATAAATGTAATCCATAAGATTCCAGGGGTTAAATCTATATCTTCAGAAGTGACATGATAGGTGTGGGTGAGAAACAGATCAATATTTAAGCCTTTTTTACTATAAATTCTCCCTGCCCAGTAGGTGGCGATATGCACGAAGAATGCAAATTGCCAAAAACAAAAGAAGAATGTGAAAGTGTAAGTGAAGATTGATGGTTAAAAAAAAAGAATGTAAATATTGATCTGTTTCTCACCCCCACCTATCATGTGTCTTCTGAAGACATGGATTTAACCACTAGAGTCTTATGGATTACTTTTAAGTTGCCTTTATGTGCTTTTGGAACTTAAACATTTTGGTAACCATTCACTAGCATTGTATGCACCAAAAGAGCTAAGATATTCTTCTAAAAATCTGTTCTGCAGAAGAAAGAAAGTCATACACATCTGGAATGGCACAAGGGTAAGAAAATGAAGAGAGAATTTTCATTTTAGTGTGAATTATTTCTTTTAAAGCTGAAGTGTATAATTTCTATGCCACTAGCGTCACCAAACAGAATTGCAAAATAAATGTTGTAATCATACAGAATACACCCTCCGTCTGCTATAAATCAAAAACAGATAGTCCCACGCCAATCTCACACCATTGATTGAGCCGATGTTGCTGTGTCAAGATGGATGGGTTGTTAAAACAAACAGAGCGATTTTAGAAAGCGCTACAGAGCCACAGCTTTTACACTTTTCAAGAAAATCAGCCTTCTAATTGAAAAAAGCAATAGTAAGAGAAGTATGCTATTTCTTGCTTGGACTCATTATCCAAGGTGGTAGTAAAATTATCATGGATTGAGAGGCTCAGGACCCAAATGCAGAGTGAAAAATAAAGGTTTATTAAATACAAAAAATAAAACACAAAACTTCAACATAAAACTCCCACGAGGGGGGAAAATAAACATAAATAACCCCGTAGGGGAAAACAGTAATCCGGGCTGGGGCAGAGGTAGGGATGAGGGAAACAGGACCGACTGGACCGAGTGGAGAGAATCAAAAACAGGACCAACATGAACCGACCAACAAACAGACCGACTGGAAACAAGACAAACTGGCACTGGACAACAAACACGAGGAGACTAAAATAGGGAGAGAAATCAACAGGTTAAAAAGACAGGTGAGGTAAATTAACTAATAATAAGCAAACAAAGAGGCAGGGTATTACTTAAGACAGAGAGACACACGGCGATACAGAAACAAAACAAAGCCACGTGCTCTCACAAGACAACAAAGTACCCGAATGGCATGAGTGCACATCGCCAAGACAATGAGGCAATAAACGCCCATGCCAACCGACAACAAGACAAGAAAATGCGTAGCAAAGTCAAACAATGCGATGCCATGCATTTTCACACTAAACGAAACCTGAGCATACATTGTGAGGCAAATGCCACGCGATGCACGCAACAGGTGACAAAAACAAGACAGGACACCTGTGCAAGAGTACGGCCACACACACACCCGACACCTTAGACCGAAGTGACCGAACCTCAGCGCAACATGCATGCATGTGCAACGCAACTTGAGCGCAGCCGTGTTCGCGAGAGACAGACAAACTATTAATGCGAGTGCATGCTGCCAAGATGACCGGAACCGTACGCTCACACAAAGACAGATAACGAAACACATGACAG